>NC_090270.1:327869324-328169740 GCF_040414725.1 Anabrus simplex
AAATACTGTACTATAATTTATCTGTCTATAACTTGACACTACTCAAGGCTGAAATAAACAACTCTTCATACGAAGATGGGTTTGATTTCTAAACCACACTTACATCAAATTTCGCAGCTGCCATACGGGAATAGTCAAGAAAAATAGCCAGAAAGTTCAATGAAAAATATCCATGCTTTACAAAGTAGACACAATTATAATGCAATTAAGAAATAACCAGGTAAGATTTTGTGAGGATATGAAAGTAAAATTGTCAACAAACGATAACGAACAGTACTTAATTACACCTACGATATTTTCAAACTTCTAATTTTGTTTTATTTAACATTTTACTCATTAAGTTATTATTTAATGCCAGAAATTTGAAAAAAAATGATATTAAAATCTGGTAGATATCCTTAAAGTTGCAAAGTGAAAAATCTAGGTTATCTGTATGCTGTGTAGCTAACACCATCAAAGATGAGATCATTTGACCGAGGTAACGCTATCCTATGGAGGAGTTGATGATGCCTGTTATTAGTGTAACCGCTGCGCAGGTGGCAAATAGTCGTGCCACCAGATTATGCATATTGTCAGAAAAAATAAATACAAATCTAGCCAGTGAAGACAGGGATGCGAAAGAATTGAAATATTGATGTATGTTTGATCGTTAATCGCCGTCCCCGCGGTCTAGAGGTAGCGTGTCTCTCATACTCAAAGGTTCCGGGTTCAATTCCTGGGCAGGTTAGGGATTTTTAACTGGATATAAGGGCTGGTTTGTGGTCTTATTTTTTTTGCTAGTTGCTTTACGTCGCACCGACACAGATAGGTCTTATGGCGACGATGGGACAGGAAAGGGCTAGGAGTGGGAAGGAAGCGGCCGTGGCCTTACTTAGGTACAGCCTGGTGTGAAAATGGGAAACCACGGAAAACCATTTTCAGGGCTGCCGACAGTGGGGTTCGAACCTACTATCTCCCGAATACTGGATACTGGCCGCACTTAAGCGACTGCAGCTATCGAGCTCGGTGGTTTGTGGTCTACTTGGACTGCGTGTTTACAGTTGACGAGTTCTCTGATGGTGAGATAGTGGCTTCTGTCTAGAAAGCTATGAATAACGGGTGAAAGAATAGCAATAGCCCTACGAGAATGCATGCCAAATTTTAAACGAGAAACGAAATGCTATTTGGTCCGACTTCTACTCCACGGACGCCATGATGACGTAAGAGTGGAAGCAAGCAAATTACGAGCTACGGCACGTAATCACACGTTACGCCACTCATGGATTTCACCACAGATTGTGCCAAACCAAGAAACTTCCACCAGCCGAACCAAGACTGTACAGTATATGTAACCTGTGCAACGATCGTTATGAAAGATACCACGCACAAAGCTGCAAAGTGAGGACAACCTCAATAATAAGAATGGCATTAGCATAGTTGGACATCTGTACAAAAACTGTTTTTGCACATTGTGCGCTTTTCATTTAATAATAATAAAAATATACACATTCGGACATAAAAGGAAGAAATCGTTATCTTCAAACATTTCAGATCTTCAGTGTCAGATAGTTGAGTAAAGGGCAGAATGTGAAGGACGGTCATTATTTTATACGACAGTGAATCATTGTTAGTGACTAACGAAAAATATGGGCTGGGTAAGAAGGATTTTGTGGAAAATATATGCATCAAAATTTGATCATGGTGTTTAGAGAATAAGAACTAATTTGGACTTACAAAGTAATACACGGTACACAAAAGTTTCTTGCTGTGTCAATTTTCAAAAAGGATGTTAGTGAAAATGACAAAGGATTCTCCGTAGTCGTTTGACACTTCAGTGAATTAGTCCAAATAATTACAATTGAATTCACATTATTATATGTTACATAGTCTCTAGATACACACATTCAAGAGTCAAATATGTTTAAGGGCGTAAAACTAACATTTAGATGCATGTTATAACTTATTTGTAACATTAAATGACAAACTGATTTGTTCGTCTTTGTAGGGAAGTTTGCAAACCAACTCTTTTTTCAAACATGGCACAGGATATTAACAGATATCTCTGTCATTAGTTGCTCAGTAGTTGGATGCTTAATTTCATGAAGATTCTACATAATTTTACACTGAGTTGAAGTTTGAGTATACTTAATTTAAAGCTAATTTGTGAATAACATTTCCGTATTATTATTATTATTATTATTATTATTATTATTATTATTATTATTATTATTATTATTATTATTATTATTATTATTATTATTATTATTATTATTATTATCGTATGGCATTTACAAGCATAATCTGTAAAAATTTACAATTAACATACAAATTAAAATATAGAGGTAATTAAACTAGAATGTCCAGCTTCGACAACCAGTCCACTGCACCTTGGACTCAATTCATGCAGAGTCCGTAAACCGTCCTTAAATGCTGACAGTGGACAGCTCTCAACAACATGAAGCAATGTCTGCTTCTCAGCACCACACTCACGCGCAGCACTTTCACAATATCCCCACTTTTTCATCATATATCGGCACCTGCCGTGGCCTGTTCTGAAACGGTTGAGTTTTCACCACTCATGTCGAGGAAGATCGAAACCTGGCACCTTCTTCGTTGGGTCTTTAATGAGAAAGGCGTTAGTGGGTGGACATTGTTCCCATCGCTGTCTCCATTCTGCTCTTACACTAAATTTTTCATAGGAGTGTAGATCAGTTGAGAGTGGATTCCTGGATTTTAACCTCATCACAGGTGGATCTCGTAAGGCTTTGAGCAAAAGTGAGTTCCTGTGCGCAAAGGTCTTCTTGAGCAACTGTACTTTTGCTGCTTTTCTCATCAGATCTGGAGGAGCAATGTTTGCTAAAACAGGCAGCCACTGAGTAGGAGTGGACCTCACTGTACCAGTAACAACTCTCATGGTTTCATTGAGCTGTACGTCAATCTTGCTCGAATGTACGCTGTTTTCCCACACAGAAGCGCAGTACTCACCAGCCGAGTATACTACAGAAAGTAAAGCGGTGCGAAGAGTGTTTGCATCTGCACACCAGTTGCTGCCCGCTAGTTTATGCAGTAGAATTTACTCCTGTACTCAGCTTCTTTGACAGATTCGAGCAATGCTGTTTGAACGACAAGGACCGATCCAGTGTGACACCCAGATATTTCGGGAAGAAGTTGTGGGAGACTTCTGTTCCGTTAAAAAGCACATGTAGCTTCTGATTAGCTTCCAAGTTATGCAAGTGGAATGCTGTTACTTCCGTTTTACTAGGATTTGTTTGGAGTCTCCATTTGTGAAAATAGTCGCACATGGTAGCTGGGTCCTCTGTAAGTACATCCTCACAGTGTGCCAAATCCTTACTCTGAGTAATTAAAGCTAGATCATCTGCAAACTGTATCTTCTTTGAAGTTGTTCTTAGCATGTCATGGATGTAATGATTGAATAGAATGGGAGATAAAACTGACCCTTGGGGTAAACCATTATTTAGAGATCTCCATCTGCTTCTTTCACCATTCAGAAATACAGCAAGTCGACGGTTGGATAACATGTTGTTTAGTAAGCATGCTAGCTTCTGACAAGGGATGACTTGAACAAACTTGAGCAACAGTCCCTCTCTCCAGACCGTGTCATAGGCTGATGTAAGGTCGACAAAAGCTGCAGCAGTCTTCAGTCTTTTCTGGAATACTGCTTCAATCTCTGTTGTCAGTGTTAATACCTGATCACAACAACTACGATTGTTTCTGAAACCCCCTTGTTCAACTGGGATGACTCTTTCTATTGCTTCCTGGATACGGTTAAGTATCATTCTTTCAAGCATCTTGTAGATTACACTAAGGAGTGAAATTGGTCGATAATGTGAAGCATCAGTTCCTTCCTTACTTGGTTTCAAGACTGCAATTACTTTGGCTTGTTTTAACAACTTAGGTAATTTACCAGTTCGTAGAATTTCATTGAAGAAGTTGACTAGCCATTGTTTTGTACCAGGGCTATGGCCTTCAGAAACTCAGGATAGATTTCATCCAGACCAGCAGCTTTATTTATCTTTATCTTGGATAGAGCCTTGTCCAGTTCTTCAGTTCTGAAGTCACAGGAATACTCCGGATGGGATGTCAACTGTGATCTTCTCGTTCTTAGTTGCTTCTTAACACTCCTTGCGTGTACCTTGTCCATCTTCACTCTAGAGATTTGTGTCAGTCTGGAGGCAATGGTGTTTGGGTTCATTGGCAAACTTCTGCGTTTCATTGTAGGGTCACTACCAAGTTTTCTTATGAGGTTCCAGGCTTTACGACTAGAGTGTGTGAAGTCCATCTCTGCCGTAGTTCTGTGCCACCTTTCTCTCCTAGATTTATTTAGAGCCCTTAGCAACTCATCAGCTGTTGTTTTATTAGGAGAGTTCTGATATTCGGTGTAGAGCTGATTACATTCTTCTGACCATCCTGGTATATACGTCTTGCGATATCCCCGGGGAATGAACTTCCTAGCATTAGCTTTTATGGCGTTGACAAATCTATTGTAATTTTCAGGAACTGGTCGTATCCACTGTACAGTGTTATCAAGTCCTTCTGCAAATTTATCCCACTTTGCTAGTCGAAAATTCCAACGAGCTTGTGGTACTGAAGACACAAGAGGGATCCCAGTGTCATAGTAAATAATAACTGGTCTGTGTTGACTGTGAGGAAAGGAACTGATGACCTTTCGTTGTACCAAGTGTTGATTCTCAGGAGTTGACTGTAATACTATGCACAGGTCAGGAGAATAATCCTTTAGCCATCTGCCAGAATGAAACGTGCCAGGATGTTTAGCACTGTAGACGAGTTGTAGGGAGTTTGCTTCAATCCACTTATTTAGGTTGGACCCATTGTCATCTTCAAATTCGTATCCCCATGTTGGGCTGTGACTATTGAAATCTCCGACGTACAAAACAGGGTGACCAAAAACTTTTAATGAACAGCTGGACCAACTGACTGCTGGTGGTTTATAGATATTCACAACAGTAATGCCTGAGATTTCCACTGCCAGGACAGAGATATCTGTTGAGTTGTCTTCATAAACAACTTTAAAATCAGTTAACTGGGATCTGATGTAAGTTGTGATCCCATAACGTTCATCATTGATTGCCCCTGCGAGATTGTAACCACCTATTTTTCCTCTTCTGTAGAGATCTTCACTGTCACTGGTATGTGTTTCCTGTAGTGCTATCATATCCACGTTGTTCTCCAGCATAAGGCGAGACAGATACTGACTCTTTGGTGGTGATATGGATTCGATATTTAAGTGACAAATGCGGAGATTGTTACCAAGTCTGATCGACAAGTGTTCTGGTTGGTCCTGAAAAGGACTGTTAGTGGACATAGTACTTGCTATCATCTGCTTGTTTCTGTGTAGCAGCGCCTTCGTGGAAGAATCAGCCGGTGTACCACCGTTGCCCAGGGAACGCCCGAATGCCTTATCTAGCACTCTTCGGGGAGTCTCCTTCCGTTAACAATGTAGAAACATCTTCAGAAAATACGTAACCATGCTGCATGCAATGTTCCACGTTTTACTATCTTCACGCAAAAATATGCACTACTTTGAATCCTGTAGAACTTTTATTCTGTATCATTATTCAGTAATAATCAGTAATGTATGAAGTAACTTTTTTCTTCGAGAAAAGTGACTCAGAACACTACTCTCGAAGTTAAAAATACATTTAGTAGTTAACTTACCGTGATATTCCACAATATACTTTCATTTCCAAAGTTGCTTCTCGTTGGGATGGTCGATAGCTTCAGTTTAAATTGAATGTGAAAGTACTCTTCCACTGCACATACAAGCTAATTACTGTGCTAGCATAGCGATAAGAGCTGGCTAACTATTTTTGTATACGCCATGACAGCTGTTTAAATCCTCTGTATCGGTCAGACTTCGCAATATTGCGCGGAAGTCTGTTAATCTACACACTGTTTGTATCACAAAACAAGCACAGTCTCTTCTCTCTCGTCATGAATACTAATATGCACATTGCATTGGACAATACACGAAGAGCCGTAATTCTAGTAAACAAATTCGAATATTCCCTCAGCTTGTAACATTAATATTGATATAAAGAAAACTAGCATCATGTTGTCTGACAGACATTAGCATTTAGAATACTATTGATAAAATGTTAATCACTTAAAATGCTCTTCCTTAGCTATGGATGACAGCGGCAATGTTATTAGAACGCACGCATAAACAGGAGTCTCGTGACAATCTTTTTAATTATAGATCATCCAGAGTTAAGATAATACCACAGGCCTTATGGGTTTACTGCGTTCCACTGTTGCCATAGTTCCTCACTCATGAAGTGTCATACACTCCTTGTTAAGTACAGTAACGAGATAAAATTATACCCGCCTGAAGCAGTTGTTGCAACGGTATGTGCAGTAGACATAATAATAATAATAATAATAATAATAATAATAATAATAATAATAATAATAATAATAATAATAATAATAATAATAATGTATGCCCGATTTTCTCCAGTCAATGATATTACAATTATAAAATGTTGGTTCACCATAGAACTTTAATAAGGATTTCAGACCAGTGTCGGTATCAATTGAAATAGAGTAAGATTTTGATCATGTAGGGATGTGAACTAAATAATAATAATAATAATGATAATAATGATAATAATAATAATAATAATAATAATAATAATAATAATAATAATAATTACATGCGTGTTGGTCTCTAGAAAAATTTCATTATTAGGGTAAATAGTGTGTGGTTACAACGCAGGAAGCTACGTTAAAGGACTGAGATATATCCGCGATGCATCCTGCAGCTCACTTCAGATAATTTACCCGTAAATGACAGCAGATGCAAGGATTTCATGTTAATCACAAAATACGATAAATATTCTTCCACAGCATACAAACCAGAATGCCGAATGTCGTATTCGTATTAGAACCCGAAAACACACGAGCACAGATAGACAAATACAGCAAATTTTAAATATCATTTATAAATAAATCCATCTACTCTACTTATATTACCTGTCTCCTTGTTTTGAAGACGGAAGACCTCAGAATTTCTAAAGCATTGCGTCTTCGTTTACAACCAAGCTTACAATTTGTCCTGGATGCTTGTTTTCAAAAATGAAAATGTATTTAAACACGATCTGCCGTTCCTTCCTTCTGAGAATTTAACCACTTTTCCTATTCACATATTCAGTCATAACTTAAAAATATTAATCGCTGATTGATAATTATATTTTTTTGCTATTTGTTTTACGTCGCACCGACACAGAAAGGTCTTATGGCGACTATGGAATAGGAAAGGCCTAGGTATGGGAAGGAAGCGGCCGTGGCCTTAATTAAGGTACAGCCCCAGCATTTGCCTGGTGTGAAAATGGGAAACCACGGAAAACCATCTTCAGGGCTGCCGACAGTGGGGTTCGAACCCACTACCTCCCGATTACTGGATACTGACCGCACTTAAGCGACTGCAGCTATCGAGCTCGCTGATTGATAATTTAAAATACAGACAACGAAACGCAATACATCTACAATAAAACACTATACCACCCATAAAAGAGATCTGTTCAATCTGATAAATATCTCCGTTACATACACAATCGGTGTAATGAGTGTAATACACCGCGCTGACCTCACCGGTGGTAGTTGAGTATCTCACGTGTACATACTCCCGCAAGTCCGCGGGCACTTTCCGGCTGTTCCGTACAGTGAGCCGCGTATGAAAAACTTAAAATGATCAACTTAAATATATCAAAATGATTTTACGCCTTCTTCGGAATCGAATGACACGACCAATCCTAATTTCATAACGAAAATAATACACTCATGTTCCTACAAAACAGAACATCTTGAAAAGACTAGAGATATGAAGTTCATATTCACAGCACATGTTCATTAGTATGTTCTGCAGAAACGGTGAGCATTTCAGTCACTTAGGCCCCGCATGTGTTCTGTTGCATAGTAGGCACTGGGTTCTCCATGGACACGGATATCTTGCTCCATGCGTGATGGCATCGAAGCGCATAAGGCGCGAATGGCATCCTGGGGCATAGCCATCCATGCTGCATTGACCTGGTTCCACAGTACATCTTTGGTGGTTAGCATTGGGCCACAGCGTCGCACCCGTCGTTTCACCATATCCAACACATTTTCGATTGGTGACAAGTCCGTTGATCGCGGAAGGGGGGGGGGGGCAGGGCAACACTCTGACATCCTGTGACAATTATAAGGCACATGTTCGTGCAGCGGTGCTGAACTATGGCGTCTGGGGTGTCGTGCAGAAAGGGTATAGCTACGGGTCGCAGGATGTCATTTACGTAGGTCAAACTGGTCACAGTGCTCTGGATACGCACCAGCTGTGATTTGTAGTTGTATCCAATAGCACCCGACACCATAAGGCTTTGAGTTGGCACTGTATGTCTTGTACGAATGTAGTCAGTGTGAGGCCTCTCCCCCTGTCTGCGGCGAACCAAAATGCTGTCATCATTTCCAAACAAACAGAACTTGGATTCGTCTGAAAACGCTGTCTGCTGCCAATTGTCCCCAGTGACGTCATTCCATACACAACTGCAGTCTAGCATGTTTATGTACATTATTCAAAGATAGGCGGTGAAGTGCACGACGTGCTAGTAACCCAGACCGTAATAAACGGCGACTCGTGATAGTGTATTATGTGTTACACTGTTCCACTGTTGCGCCAGAACCGAGGAGGACGCAGCTCTCTCCTGCAGTGTCATTCGGATGATGTATCGATCTTCCCGGAGGGTGGTCTGGATGGTGCGACCGGACCCACCGCGTCGTGTTCTATGGCCTTCTGTGAACCATCCTGTACACACCTATTGCACTGCCGACACACTTCGTCCCACACGAGCAGCAATTTCCCGGATGGATGCATCACGTTCTCTCATGTATATAATGCGCCCCCTTTCAAACTCACTCATTTGACGGTACGGTTCTCTCACACGTCTGCGAGGCATCCTGTACGTCTGCTCAAGTCACACTGACCCATTGCCTTCGCTTTATAGCGAAAACGAGATCCATAGGCACTTTTTACCTGTCGGTGGTGGTGCGAAGTGATATCGATGTGGACCTTGTACGTGAGGGCGGACATGGTTCAAACATCTTCAGAACATACTAATGCACATGTCCTGTGAATATGTACTTCCTATTTCTATTTTTTCAAGGTGTTCTGGTTTTTATGAACATGAGTGTACATTTGGACAGGACTATTTTATCATTCTTACAAATATTTGGAACTAAAGGGGATAACACTATAGAAGTAAAAGTCCATAATACCTGTAGTCCTTCCTTAATGCCAGATGATCTATAGAAATATTCTTTTACAACTTCAAAGTGGCTAACAGCTTACCATGTATTTGCTCCAGTAACATTACATCAACAATTTGGCCACTGACCAATAAATGAATTATAAATATTGAATGTTGAGTTAATGTATATATATATGCCAAACGTAATATCATATATTATATGGAGCTTCATAATCACATAAAACAGTAATTAAAGGGTCGATTTGATCAATTGACAGAAAGACATGAAAAAGGACACTGCTCTGAAAACAGGTCAACATAATATTTGCCAGTGTATCTGGAAATAGAACTCAAAAGGCTAAATGAATATATTTTGACTCGTACTGGAAACTAGTGCTTGATATTTAATAATTTATAACATAATTCACAAAGAGTCTACTGATTGGTTGGAACCACATCCGAAACAATAAAATTACTATTGCAGGTAGTAATTGCCGCAAAACTTTCAGCGTAAAACATCCATGACGGGAAGAATCAGAAATGAAATATGGTTCTCATCAAAATAAACTACTTTGCAATAGATATGTTGTTCCCAAAGTTTTGAGAAGTGTTCTAAGGTGTCTCAAAGAGCTTTCTCTCCCTCTCCCTTTGTCCTTCTTTTTTAACGTTACACTCACACATCTTCAGGGCTGCCGACATTGGTACAGGTAGTGGTGGTGATTATCGTTTTAAGAGGAAGTACAACTTGACAACCGTCCTCTAATAATAATAATGAGACGGAAAAATAGAGGGGGTCCGAAACTTCAAGAAATGGAGGTATCGGTCAAAGAAAGACTAAAGCAGCGAAGGATGGGACAAATGAAAGACTCCCCAAGGCCTCAACATCTAATGCCGTCGGCATTGGAAGAGAACTAAAGTTGCCCGAGCGAGGTCGGATAGGATAGATGAAGTTGAAGAGCCTGACACAAGTAAATGGAAGCATTGTCAGGAATCAGCAAAGGGCCTCGTGATCACCAACCCATGCTACCAAGTTGAGAGCCTCTTGGTCCCTTTCAGTCGTCTCTTACGACAGACAAGGGATACCATGGGTGTTATTCTACTGCCCCCACCCAGAGGAGGAGCCGACGTTGGGATTCGCACCCACTATCTCCCGAATGCAATCAAAGAGCTTTTCCTTAGGCTTTAATTGCGTTACCCTTGGGCTCATCTGTACCAGCTGTCGAGATAACTTAATGTCCTTATGCCGCATTCCTTGCCGTAATCATTTTAACAAAGGAGAGGAATCAATCGAATGGCAACTTCCAGGAGAACAAGAAGGGCATCGAGTAGCTAACACTTTGTATTCAACAAGAGATTTCTAAACTTAAGAATTTGCGTGTGATCATGCAGGGAGAAACATACACAGAATCCTGAAGTTACGTGAGCGAGGCATGTACAGGACCACCTGTACAGAGAAAAGAAAACTGACTATTAATAAAAGACTGACCGGATGTGACCACATAAAAAATGCAGATGTTCAACGAAGACTTCGCGTCGCACCAATTGTGGAGAAAGTGATGTAAGCGCACGTTGTGAGAAGAAAGGATGGCTCAGTTGCTAAAACAGCTCTCCAAGTTGGTTCGGGAGGAATACGACCACGTGGAAGTGGTGGACTGACAATATCTAGGCCGACATGCACGACGTTGGTTTAAAACCTGAAGATGTCAGCAATAGGACGAAATGGAGGAGATGTAGCAAAACAGCGGACCCCCATACTTTGGGATAAACACTAGGAAAAAGTGAGAATTGAAGGCATTGAGAGATTTCCGACAAAAGAGTAGCGTCACGAAAATATTTCAAAGTTTGGGCTGGGAAGACTTAGGAGAAAGGAGACGAGCTAAGGAGTTAGGGACTGGAATAATTTACGAAGGGAGATGTTCAATAAACTTCCAAATTCTTTGCAATTATTTAAGAAGAGACTAGGTAAACAACATATATGAAATCAGCCACGTGGACGACTGCTCTAAATGCAATCAGTGGTGATTGATTGATTGATTGATTGATTGATTGATTGATTGATTGATTGATTGATTGATTGATTGATTGATTGATTGATTGATTGATTGATTGATTGATTGATTGATTGATTGATTGATTGATTGATTGATTGATTGATTGATTGATTGATTGATTGATTGATTGATTGATTGATTGATTGATTGATTGACGTGTTTTGTCTCTCTTGCTGCCACTCACTACCGCTAGATGGCATTATTGCCTCAGTTATACGAAGACTAACCTGTCAACGCAATTATGTCAGAGTTGTCACTATCATAGAGGTGGTGGTGGTGATTATTGTTTTAAGATGAAATAACCTGGGCAATTACCCTTTATGAACACTAATAAGAAGGAATGATATGGAAGGGGCCAGGCTCTTCGAAAAATAAAGGTATAGGCTAAGGAAAGACAAAGACAGCGAGGGGTGGAGAAAATGAAAGACTTCCCAAGCCCTCTGAGCCTAACGCTCTCGGGTCGGAAAAGAACAAGTGTTGACCAAGTGAGGTCAAATAGCATAGATGAAAGTAAGGGGTCTGGCACAAGTAACTGGAGGCAATGCCGGGACTCAACTAAGGGCCCCGTGGTAGAAAAACCTCGGTCCAAATTGAATTGCTCCTGGGGACATTTTTGTCGCCTCTTACGACAGACAGGGAATACCGAGGATGTTATCCTACCACCCCAACCGCATAGCATAGAAGCTATCAGGATTGGAATCATGCAGAGTGGAATGAAGGATGCAAAGTATTTTCTGCAGTTTTCAGACGAGAATAACACATCGGTCCTCTAATATTATGAAGAAGAAGACGGAGGTGGTAACACTCTACGTTGTTGGGGTCGATGGTATATACTCCGCCAATACATGATCCTTTTAAGTCCTGATCAACCGTAAATATTCTCTTCTCACTTACAACAAACGAACACACGTTTCATACTGACAAAGGTAGTATGGAGGAACATCGAAGTAAAGCAGCGTTTACGTGAAGTCATCCATTTGACATAACAGAAAGTAAGCCAACAGAGTAGTCTTTCGTGGGCTAGTATATTCTTCTGAAAAATTATTTGTGGTGAAGTAAACCCGTTGGTCATTTTAAGATGACTGACAGTGGAGCATCGTTAATGAATCTGAAAGCCGAAGATTCTGTAGTCAGCTTCAGAAATGGTGATGTACTGATCATTTCCCTATCTCTTTCTCTCATCAATCAAACTATAGTTTCCCAGAGCAAAGGCTGCTTGATCGTCTCCTTTTGTTTTTCTATATACAAATCAGAACTAGTTATTTCAACGTTGATTTGAGCATTTGGGATATATAACTAGCTTCACTCCCTCGTGTCCCTCGAAGAAGAGTAGAAGAATAATTTTTATGCAGCATTCATACAACGATAGTTTATTTTCAGGCTTGCGTATCATATTGGCCTTTAAATCATACAGGAGTGGATCTCGAGCAGGATATGAAATTTCAACGTACCAGGTTTGATCAATCATTTTGGGACAGATGCATCTTTCCAACCATAGCCACATCTGAACATGAGTCAAGACTTCTTTTTTCCATTCCACTGACAACACGTAACATCGCACATTGCCAGACAAGTGCCCACATTAACTCTTTCACGTTACGTTGAAACTCCTTTGAAATTATGTCAGGTCGATGGCAGTGCTTCTGTCCAGGTAATAGCACTTCTTGAATTACCTTCCACTTAGGATTGCATGTGAAAGTAATGAACAAATTTGAACTCCCGTAGTGGCGAACGTATGTCATTCTGAACTTTAAATCTCCATTCCATCTGTGTTCACCGTTTAAACACCATAACCTGACGACTGTCTCCTATATTTAGGAGATATAGCCACCTTCACTCCCTTGTGTCTCTCAAGGAAGTGTAGCATTCATAGAAGGAGAATTTATTTTCAAGCTTCCACATGGTCTAAGTATCATATAGGCCTTGAAGTCATACAGGAGCGGACAGCTGGACTGAAGGCGGCGTACGGGTCAGAAGTCTGTGCACTGCTTCATAGTACTGTGCGTGTGCATAGTGGACTGAGGATCGCCGTGAGTTAGTGCGAGAAGCAGCTATCGCGAGTGTGATTGGAACTGTCTTAATAATCTTTTCTGTGGAGGACTGTGTTCTGCTGATTAGTTGTTTACTCTATGTGACTGTGTAAATAACTGAAATTAAATCAAGGAACATTCATTGTGTGGTGCGTGGCGGGTAGCCTTCTGTTCAAATCTAGCTGTCTACATGCAGTTGATGTGTCTGGAGTTGGATATATGAAATAAAAGCGAGCTTGTAAATAGGATTATAGACCTCTGAGGTAACTGCAATGAGCCGGGACTTCCTGCGGTGTAAAAATAAGGGAACTTGTAAATAGACAGCAACTACTATCTGCGTCTCACGAGAAGTAGCCGCATCTTCTCGGTATGGCACGAGGAACAGATACTAAACACTTACACACATTATTCGTGATAAACAGTGCAGTACTTACAGTAGATGTGTAAAACAAAACCTCAATTGTACTACCTATTTGAAACTCCACAGGAGTACATTACTTCACAAGAATCACCGCGAACGGAACCTATGTTTATTGTCAGGCCTTTAGACTTGAGACTGACGCAAGCGCAACACCATGCTTACCCTCGTCACCCCTTACCCCGCACGCATGCGGGTGCTCGTCAGACAACCATAGTAGTAAGTGTCATCATTCATGGTCGATTATAATTATGTGTGTCTGCATTAAATGAGTCATCCTGATGTAAATTGGAGTAATAAAACACACGCTGTTTTATTCGTAACATTACTTTTCCCTTCCTTCCACTTCGTGCGACAACATTTTCCTTGGGCTTGGAATGATTAAGGCCATACTTAATTGTGAAGAGGTGATACATTTCAAATCTCAGCCATTCCATTTTGAGCCGTCTCCACCTTCACTTTCTGGTTCCGTGTTGAATATTACATTAAATGCAAGTTTCTGAAAATCTTTGAAGTCAGAATACTTCACATTGTATGGCAAAGGCTGTTGCTGGTCATGTGGGAAAGAACGCCCTATTCTCTGGTCGGGTGCATAATTTTTTGCTTCCTTACACGTCCTCTTGGTACATGCATTGAATCTGCTTCGAGGTAATGTAAGTGCCATACACTATACGTGTTTACAGTTGCTGCCTGACCACGACATGCTTTCTTTAAATTTTAGGTGTAAACGTGTTCCCTATGTTTGGACATACAATATTAGTACATTAGCTGCAGACATTTAAGAGATTTCCAAATACGGTATTAACTCTAAACTGGCCATGGCAAGGCCATCAGTAAACCGTCATAAACTAGGAGACAGATGTCTCCCAAAGTTTCCATGGATTTTCGTAACGAAATAGTTAGATGTGTCTGTCCCTCATGTATAACCTGATTTATTCGATATGTATGTGGACTTTAAGACAAAAATATACTAACCGTATCATATATTTAAGCCCCAAAATTTTGAACAAACAACCTATAACTTGAAATTCGCGCGCCCCCTGCGCCTAGTGTATGTGGTATTGTATTGTATCTACCAGTTTTGATAACGAACTTACGCGTTTTATTGTTTCACTTTTCTCCATTCTTTCTAATAAAAAACCTTGGAGATTCATCCTCCCCCATTTCGTCAGGCGCGTCTTCTTTATTTCCATCCTCCTCTCCCTCTCAAACTCCGTTTCCTGGTCACGAATACTAACAGTTTGTACCTTTCCACTCTGGTTTCTGTAGCTTGAAAGGAAATTTCCTATTAACCATCAAATGATTCATTTAACCGTCCACTTCTGACCGAGGAATCCACAGTACTCAGAATTTTTGTCGCCCTAGGTTTTCACATGATAGGCGGTGGGAATATTGCAGATGCCGTCGCAGCTATATGCGAATTTATGGTTACTTCAAAAGAATTAACACCCAGAGCATTCATATTTATAGGATTACAGTGGATACGTAGGCATTCCCTTCAACTAATCACAGATGTCAAGTGAAATGAGAATAAAACTTAAAAGAAAAGTTGTAACACGAATAGGCGTGTGGGGGTCACCCGTCACTCAACGTTGTTCAACGTATTCTGGTTCTGGTACTAACGCAACAATGAACAGTATAATCATCATATATTATCGGCAGCAATGTTTTCGAAAGGTACTGAAAGACACGCGAGACTGCAGTGAGGGAACTACCAACAAACTAAAGATAAACCTACGTGGGTGACAGGTGTCTCCCACACGCCCGCTGTGAATATTCTTTTAAAAATGAGAGAGAAAGAACACAAAGTAACCAAAATATACAAAACGATCGGTGAACATGGGAATATAAAAGGGAGATGCTTATGCTCCTCCAGATAAGTTTCAACTACCTTACTTGACAATAGAGTAGTAAGCATGTAGCTATTAACAGCAATCGAGACCCCATTACTATCACAAACAAAAGGGAACGCTTTCTCGTCTTAACGAGAAAACCATGCTGTAGAGATCGTGCCTTTGTTCCAGACGGTAACTTTCAAGGCTCAGTCACAATACGATGATAAATATAGCACACAGTAACGCGTGTTACCAAGAGTAAGTACCGAGTACGGGGATTGAACACATTTTTTCTGCTAACATGACACTACTCCACACTTTAAGAATGATCGTGAGTTTATCATAGCTACTTTCATTTCGTTGCAATTTAAATTAGACCTACGATAGACTTAAGATATTCTGAAATTCCCATCATTCATTACATGCTAATAACGAAAGGCTTAAAACAAATTTAATGCTTTCACATGCACTTTTTAGATACCAACCTGCCCAACGAAGACTGAAGTCCAGGAAAGGCTTTTTGACATATTCAGAACACCTGGAAGGGTCATCGGACAAAGTCAGGATTACCGACTGGAAACAGAAGACCCCTGGCCTCTTGAAATGGATTTGAACCACGGGAAGTGTTGCCCCCGGTCACACTGAGGACTGGTTGACATGGAGGTCCTTAAACAGACTTAGATCTGGAGTGGACAGAACAAGAGCGAATCTAAAAAAATGGAACTTCCCCATCGCTACGGACCTTTGTGACTGTGATGAACTTCAGGCAACCTAACACCTTCTATGCTGCCCCGTGTGTCCATCAAATTGCACAATGGAAGACTTGGTGCTGGCCAATACAAATGCCCTTGAAGTGGCCAAATTTTGGGCCGAATCGGCGTGACATCTGTATGTGATATATTGTTGAAGACCTTTTACCTGTATATATATGTATATAGTTTGTTTCTTTTAAATGTAGTATTATTATATTGTACTTCTGATTCGAATAAAGAAAGAAAGACCAAAATATAGAGTCTCACGAAAGAAATGTTAGGATGTCAATGTAACTTAGTACACGTTCATACCATCGGTGGGTATGCAAATAATTAGATTTGCAATTCTCTGTGACAGGTAAAACGGCCACCAGAGTACACTAGCGTTGTTACCAGGCCTGACAGGTTATGCAAGGAGCGTGAACGGCGTCAGATGTTGAGTGATCACTTTGAAGGACACGCAGATGCCGCGTACTCTTGCGAGACAACACTTGATAAAGTTAGAAAGGGCCTCATTGTGGGTCTCCTTTTGCCGGTAGGTCGAATTGTGCAATATTCAGATTTGTGGGGCATTTGGATGTGACAGTGGCCCGATGTTCGACAGCATGGGAACGTGAGGCTAGGCATACTCTTCGTCAAGATTCAGATCGACCACGTTTGATCACCACAAGGGAGGATCTTCGTACTGTGTACCAAGCACATCGTGACCGCTTCACACCTGCTCCTGCCATCCGAGAACAAGAAATGGACTCCCTGTAATATTGTGTGTCAGCCCGCACCATTGGTCAGAGACTAGCAGCAGCCGGACTGGGGAATTACCGCCCCATGCGTACGGTACCGTTTATTTGCTAGTGGCTTTACGTCGCACCAACACAGATAGGTTCTATGACGATGATGTGACAGGAAAGGATTAGGTGTTGGAAGGATGTGGCTGTGGTCTTAATTAAGGTACAGCCCCAGCATTCGTCTGGTGTGAAAATGGGAAACCACGGAAAACCATATTCAGGGCTGCTGACAGTGGGATTCGAACCCACTATCTCCCGGATGCAAGCTCACCGTTGCGTGCCCCTAACCGCACGACCAACTCGCCCGGTACGGTGCCATTAACACTACAACCCAAACGGCTGCGTTTGGAGTTGTGCCTTCTATGTATGTGAATTGCCTGACATAAGAAATTGAAACACCCGGAAGGGCAGTGGAAAACGAAAAGAAACTTTATGCGTTGTCAGGGTACATTATGATACTTCAGTAATTACAAAATCGAGTGAAATTCGCAAAGAACTTGATAGTACGAGCCCAGCATGAACTTGCACCCCATGTGGCGTGGATGCATGCACTGATTGGGCCGGGAAGGGTGTCGTAAAATCGTTTTGTCCTATCCTGAGCCAAGCTGGCCCGCAGCTGTGGGTCATGGATATCCTGAATACTGGCAGTGGGACAGAGCTTTGTCCGAAATGCTCCAACACATGTTCTATCGCCGACAGATCTGGGGATCTTCCTGGCCACGGGAGTACCTCAGCATTACGCAGACAGTTCATGGGTACACGTGCCATCTGGGCACTAGCATTGTCCTGTTGAAAAATGGCACCACGATACTGTCACATGAGAGGTAACACATGAGGACGCAGGATGACCGTGACGTCACTGATCCCTAAGTCACTACCAGCCGTGACCTGAAGACATATCCAATGCCTTTCCACTCTATGACGCTCCTGGGGCTCTCCAAAACGTTGGCAGAAGGGATCCCACCCCATGTCGCCGCCATACTCGCAGCCGATGGGCGTCCGGGGTTGTGCAGAACCGCGATTCATCGCTGAACACAATCCCACACCATTCATCAAGAGTCCATGCTTCTCGATCACGGCGCCACCCCAAATAGAACCGTTTGTGTTGCTGTGTTAACAGCAGCCAACGCATGTGGCGGCAATTCCCTAGTCCGGTTGCTGCTAGTCTCCGACAGGGTAGTCCATTACTTGTTCTTGGATGCCAGCGCAGATGTGATGCGGTTACGGTGTGCTTGGTACACAGTACGGCGCTCCACCCTTGTGGTGGTCACACGTGGTCGACCGGAACCTTAACGACGAGTTTACCTAGCCTCACGTTGCCATACAGTCCAACATCGGGCCACTGTCACATCCGAATGCCCCCTAATCTGGATATTTTACAATTCGACCAGCCGGCCATATGGGACCCCCAATGAGCCCACTTTCAAAATCTGTCAGGTCCTGATAACGCTGTATCACACGAGTACGTGGCATCTCCGTGTCCTTCACAGTGATCACTCAATCTTTGGCTCGGGTCATATAACAGGGGTGGCCACTAACCTTAATTTTGGGAGCCGCAAATTTAGGAGCAAATTTAGGAGACAAAACTGGGAGCATGTTTAGAAAATGATTTATAAAATGAAGAGGCGTTTTTCGTTTTATAGCAAATGAAGGAACCTTTATTTTCTACACTACACAGAACATTATTGTTCAGGTACACATCAAGGAATGAAATTTTACTTTCGAGAAGTTCTTTTTTGAGTGTTCATTTATGCTGTTAGTTTTTTTTGGAAATCTGGCTGATAATTGGTAAGCCCAGTTCGGACAAGTTAACTTAAATGTTCATCAGTTAGTTAAGATCGATATTTAGATTTAATGAATTTAAGCGTTGAGTACAGTGATTCACACACACATGTAGTCCCAAGGATTGAGATAAGTCTCTTAGCACACTCTTTTGTCAGTGGGTATTTTTCTTCTGGAGCATTCTTCCAAAAGTCTATGGTAGAAATGCCACTTCTTTTGAGTCCTTTTACTCCTTAGTCCTCTTGCATTTCTAGTAGCTCCAACTCTCCAGCTGCTGTATCCTTTCTTATTTGTGATGAAACAGGCCAGCCATCGCCCTCAACATCAACAGCAAAAGGATTTTCCAGGAATGAAAATGAAGGTTTGATTGATCTCAAATCATTAAATAACGTTAAGCCGCACATCGCTGCTACTGACTGCCGCCGGCCGCGAGATGTTAGTTTCCATTAATAATATAAATTAATTTGACTCTAAGCTTGGTGTCAAGAGCCGCACGAGACTGACTCAAGAGCCGCGTGCGGCTCGCGAGCCTCGTTGTGGCCAGCCCTGTTATATAACATATCAGGCCTGGTAAGAACACTAATGCATTCTGGCGGCCGTTCTAGCTGTCACACAGAATTGCAACTATAACAACTTACGTATCCGCCGATGGTGTATACGTGTACGAAGTTACATTGACATCCGTCTATTTCTACTGGGAGCTTCAATTATTTTTGTCAGACAGTGTACTTATGTATGGAAGTACTTCCTTTCTTAATCTACTTACCATCAAGGGTAGGTATTTCCCTCGGACTCAGCGAGGGATCCTAACTCTACCACCTCAAGGACAGTGTCCTGCAGCATGAGACACATTGGGTCGGGGGATACAACTAGGCAGAATGACCAGTACCTCGACCAGGTAGCCTCACCTGCTATACTGAACAGGGGCCTTGTGGGGGATGGGAAGATTGGAAGGGATAGACAAGGAAGAGGGAAGGAAGCGGTTGACCTTAAGTTAGGTACCATCCCGGCATTTGCCTGGAGGAGAAGTGGGAAACCACAGAAAACCACTTCGAGGATGGTTGAGGCGGGAATCTAACCCACCTTTACTCAGTTGACCCCCCGAGGCTGAGTGGACCCCGTTCCAGTCCTCGTACCACTTTTAAATTTCGTGGCCGATACGGGAATCGAACGAGGGCCTCCGGAGTTGGCAGCTAATCATGCTAACCACTACACCACAAAGGTGGACATGGAAGTACTTAGTACAGAATTTCTAAGTTCACTGTGCTATTTCAGGTATTATGTCACAAAAGTGAGATGGACTTTATTTGACCAAATTCTCTTCTGTAATGAAATTGTGTTACTTTCTGTTGCGTTATCTGAACTCTCTAGTCGCAGCTACAGCTCTCAATACTGTTCCTGCCGCTCGGTGACGTCACCATATAAATGAAGATTTGCTGGAGCAGATTACATGCCGCAGTAATACACTCATTTTCGCACCGGCACACTCGATAATTGTCTGCAAATAGTTATTTGCTCAACAGCGTGGAGTTCGGAGAACGAATTGAAAGAAAATAAAACAACTGCTCGTTCACAGAATAAAAATAAGCACGATGTGACGCAGCAACGTTGAACTTTTAGCTGTAACAGTACAGGAAACATGGTATGGCCCATGTATGATGACAGAGGGGCAGTAGGGGGGAGGAACGGAAATTGGGTGTAAGAGGCAGAATTATTGGACTTACGTAATTGAAGATTGAAGTGAATAATATTCTGTCCTATACGAAGTACAGTCCGCCTCCATAGCGTAACAATTTGTGTTGTTAGCTGTCGTCCTCCGGGGACCTGGTTCGATTCCAGGTACTGCCAGAAATTTAAAATTGGCAGGAGAGCTGGTATGGTTGAAATGGTATATGCAGTTCACCTCCATTGGTGGTGTGCCTGAAAAGAGTTGCACAATCAATCAATCAATCAATCAATCAATCAATCAATCAATCAATCAATCAATCAATCAATCAATCAATCAATCAATCAATCAATCAATCAATCAATCAATCAATCACCACTGTTCTGCATATAGGGCAGTCACCCAGGTGGTATATTCTCTGTCTGCTTTTTTCCTAGGCTTTTCTTAAATAATTGCCTACCGAGCTCGATAGCTGCAGTCGCTTAAGTGCGGCCAGTATCCAGTATTCGGGAGATAGTAGGTTCGAACCCCACTGTCGGCAGCCCTGAAAATGGTTTTCCGTGGTTTCCCATTTTCACACCAGGCAAATGCTGGGGCTGTACCTTAATTAAGGCCACGGCTGATTCCTTACCACTCCTAGCCCTTTCCAGTCCCATCGTCGCCGTAAGACCTATCTGTGTCGGTGCGACGTAAAACAACTATCAAAAAAAAAATTGCCAAGAATTTGGAAATTTATTGAACATCTCCCTTAGTAAATTATTCAATCCCTAACTCCCCTTCCTATAAGCGAATATTTGGCCCAATTTGATCTCTTGAAATCTCTTTTGAAAACTCAACTCAAACGTATTCGCCTACTAATGCTCTTCCACGCCATCTCTCCACTGACAGCTCCGAACATACCACTTAGTCGAGCAGCTCCTCTCTAAAATTTGCAACATTTCACAACGCTACTTTTTTGTCTGGAATCACCCAGAACAAATAGAGCTGCTTTTCTTTGGACTTTTTTCAGTTGTCGAATCAAGTAATCTTGGTGAGTGTCCCATACACTGGAACCATACTCTGGTTCGGGTCTTACCAGAGACTTTCATGACCTCTCCTTTACATCCTTACTACAACCCTTAAACAGCCTCATAAGCATGTGCAGAGATCTTTACCGTTTATTTACAATCCCTTTATGGGATTACCCCAATGAAGATCTTTCCTTATATTAACACCTAGGTACTTACAGTAATACCCGTAAGGAACTGGAGGACTTTTCCTATTTATGAAACTCACAACCTGAGTTTTAACCCCGTTTATCATTATACATTGTTTGCTGTCCATCTCAGACTTTTAAAAACTTCACTCAAACTTATTCGTCTACTAATGTTATTCCACGCCATCTCTCCACTGACAGCTCGGAACATATGGACATACAAAAAAGAATGCAGTTAACAACAACAGCTGGGAATAAGTGAAGTGAGATTTCGGTGGAAATCGACTGTATCATCCCGGCTGTCTGCTGTGATGTCATCTTATATTTGAACTTGAAGCTGTTTTACAGCCAGCAGAACTTTGTCCTCCGTGGTGTAAGGATGGAACATCGGTGCTTGTGTTGGTTCATCACCAGGTGTAATAGATCATTTAAATAAAGGTCATAGGGAAAATCATATCTATATTTTGAAATATGTTCTTGACATGTTTTTGTTATTCTGATTTTTATTTTTACACTAATGTTATTTGCCATCATTTGTGTTCCAAGTTCATGTGGATGATTTCTCTTCTCTTGTATACAAACGTAAGACATACTTGCACATTATTTTCTACTGTGTCAATTCCATTTCATAAATTATTTTTAAAACCTTAAATTATAACAATTAAAACTGTTTTATAACACATGAACTCATGTATACACTTGCATATGGAATTGGTTCAAGTAATATATAGCATGAAATAAACCCCAAGAATAACTTTCCTCTCTCCTAAAAAATGACTGATTTGCTTCTTACATCCTTATTCCGGGGAGGTCTTCAATTTCAATTAAATTAAAAGTTACTGGATGGAGATTCGAACCTATGTACCTTACGTTAAGCAACTAGCGCCTTTACGAATGTACTTTGAGAAAGTTTCGGCGAATGCTGGCTTATAACGGGCGTTTGAAAGTTGAGACGTTGAAACATCGATAATTAAAGCCCATTCGAATTTCCAAATAGGTATCGATTTTGTGCCCATGTTGATTAAGGTCGCGATAGCTCGACGAAGGTGTCCGTCATACGATAGACTCCCCTTGTTAGTATAAAATGTAGCTTTTAAACAATGAACCCTCTATTACGCTGATGTCATTCTACCTATCGACGGCCTAGTTCTAATACCACGTACCTCACAATGCTGTTCCTTCCCTCTAATCTTTTTAAGAATGTCACGCCTCCCAGCCAAAATAATACGGATATCGAGTCCAACAGAACAAATTTAGTAGTGTTCGTTTTCCTATGCTAAAATGTAAAGGAGAATTATCCTTACCGTACTGCAGAACTGTTGTTTGTATGGCGTATTATACACTCCTAGAGAATAATGTATTTCTTCTTCTTCTTGAGGCGCCTTCTCCTAGTGGAGGTTGGCGTCCACATAGCCAGCTCTGAACGTGATGTTGCACCATGGAAAACATCTTCTGAAGTGCATCTTCGGATGTCCTTCGTAGCAAGGTTGAAAGAATTCCCCCCCGGAGATCCGAATGGGGGAATAGAAACACCGGATAATAATTTTACGTTAAACAGAGCCATGCCATGTGAACTTAAAGGGATATCCTTCAGGATCTTTAATGCAGTGGTTTCCCGTTGCCTTCCGCATCCTAATGCCGTTGACCAGTTGTAGGTATGTATTTAAGATTCATTTTCCTTTACACCAACGCACAGGAAATTGAACACAACGAAACTTGTTCTGATGGACTGTATATCCATATGTGGCGGGGAAGAGTGACCAGTCTTAAGAATATAATAATAATAATAATAATAATAATAATAATAATAATAATAATAATAATAATAATAATAATAATAATAATTGTACCGGGCGGTACACCTCCACGCCGCTTATTTAAACCTTGCGCCAGTTGAAACTCCCCTACTGGGAGAAGTCTGAACTTTGTCTTATGTGTTAATTTTCAAGTTACCCTGAAGATGCCACTACTTGGAAATTTTGAAGTTTCTGAACTGTGTTGTTTTCGATGTATTTTTGTTTTGCTTGTAGTAAGAAGTGTGAACATTCTCTTCTAGAGGACACTACTGAAGAACTACAACAGTGCACCCTAGTGCGAAGTGAAAGAACTGTTTTTGTTGAGAAAATTTAATTTCAAAAGTCTGTTTCTTGTTAAATTTCTTTCTGTTATTGTTTAAGTTGGCTGTATACCCCTTTCTTTCCCCTTGTTTTGAATTTAGCCAATCCCGAATTTCTCGAATTAATTTTCAACCAATAATATGTTTCTTATTCGTATTGTGTAGGGGGTTTCTTGGTGAACCAATAAAATCCTTGTGGGAGGGTGTTCTCATTCCAAAAACGCCTCGAACTTTCCGCGAGAGTATATAAACTGTTGATTTTCGGGTCTCGAGGCCACTTCAGTACCATCTTTCTGTGTGTAAAGTACATAGCAGGGGGCGTGAAGCGCCTCTTTCTTCGGGGAGCAGTTCAACACCAAGGTAATGGCCTTTTAATAACTTCTTTTCTTGCTAGCTCAGCAGTTTAACTCTCGGGGCGGGTCCGAAGCGTCTCTACCATGTAACTTTCCCTAAAATGTAAAGACTCTTAGCCTCTATTCTCTTTCAAAACTACATATTGGGATAGAGAGTGCTTAACCGTCTCGATCTCCCACTCATATTGTTCTGAGGTGAACTTATTTTTCTCAACCGATTCTTCCGTAACAGTAATGTAAATTGTTTCTTTCTTAAGTCACCTCTTTAGTATGGGATTAGCCCTTGCATTAGCGGCCTAGTGCCAGATTAGGGTTTTAAACAAGTGTATTAGGAGTGCAGATCGCCTCCTCTCAATTGTTATTTTAGAGGTCAAGTAATTAACCTTTTCTCACTTAATAGACCTCAGTAGGTTGGGTATGTTACCCCTGTGTATATGTCCTTAGAGGACAACTTGAAGGTGGAGTTTGGTGTGGCCTTTGATAGGCTTAAAGTTGAGAGCGAGTGGCTCTTTTTCGAAAATTGAGTGTTGTATGCCTCGAGGAGGCTTTACTGTGTAATCTGGAGCAAGTGCTCCTGGGCTTGATTGGGGTCTTCTGCCCCTTTGTTGAATTCTGTATATCGTAAAGTTGGGCTAATTGCTCAGAATTGTGTGTCTGGCTCTCGGAGCCCAAATCCTGTAATTGTACATTCTCGATTAGTGGTTTTGCTACTCTGTACCTGCCAGTATTGTTATTTCTTGTTTTTTGCTAAGAAAATATAACCTTGTTAAATTTTACATTAACTTTAATTTCGTAGTTTGAGACCCGTTCACACCCGCACCTTCTTTCACCTCTAGCTACCACGGAAAACTCCGTAACAATAATAATAATAATAATAATTGAGCCATGTATTTGATATCCTCTCCCCTCTTACTGTATACTATTTATTGTGCCTGTTTTTAATGCTTTTCAATTTTGGTACATTATTGTGTTTTTTCGCCCGTTGTCCCTTTGGGCAAATAATAATAATAAAATTATTCCTAAAAGATGCTCCCAGGGTAAAGGAAGTATTTCCGCCCTGGGAACGGCCCGGCCTGTGCTGCCTCCCCTCTGCCTTCCCTCCCGTACCCCTGCGGATGCGCCAAGCTCTTTACGCAGACACACCGTGTCGCCTCGCGTCACGTGGTCTCGCGTCACGGCTACGCTTGGCCAGGCCGCTGGGAGCAAGTGTCATTCTTGCCTCGCTCTCTGACTTGAGCATCTCACGCACCGCCTTCGAACCCCGGACCGCTAAGGGGTATGGGAGGTAAGCACCCTGAACTTGCTGAATAATTATAAGACGATGGGAGGACATTATTTGATTACAACCACTGAATAGGCGCTAGAGTTGTTTCAAGTTGTTATAAAGGCACAGTTACCTCTAAATTGTAAAGTATGTGTGAACCTCTTGGGACCGTTTATTGCAGTCTTACTGCAACTTAGTTTATTGGGCGCTTGTGCCCTTAGTGGTTGAAAATATATATATGTATATGGTATCGTGGTATGTCATGTTAAGGGAAAATTGCGCTCCTCCTTGAGCCACCTGAGGTGGCGGTTTATCAATAAGTTTTATCCAGAATTGCCTTTTACACTGTTTTTTGGGTGATGAACTGTGAACAGGGGCTGGATCCCTGTAAATTACAATTGAGCACGTGTCGGAGGAGCCTGGGTGATGTTCGTGTTTAAATACTTTAATCTTTTTCACTTTTCTTGGTGTTTACCTATTTGTTAAATAAATTTGTTAATCTGATTTCCTCGGCTGTGTTCTTGCCCTCTGGGTTGTGCTATATTCTCGAGAAGTCCAGACCCTATGGAGGCCGCACCTTCTGTAGGTTTCGCCAGTGATAATTCACGGTACAAAACTGGTATGTTTCAGGTGTGGGGTTCCTGGCCACGTGGCGCGGCAGTGTTCGCGTAAGCCAAATGTTAGCTGACTAGATCGGGAAGCGGGAAGTGTTGGCCTCCAAGATCTAGCGCCTGTAGAACCGGGTTATGCTCGCCCTTCTTCCCGCGAATATTCTCTCGGGTGTCCTGATCAGTGTTTAGCCATATCCACCGAGGTCAAGGGATTAGCCCCCTTCGTCAAGGTAGAGATAAATAATGAACAGGTATCGGCCCTTTTGGACTCCGGAAGCGTAGTCTCGTTTGTCAGTGAGAAGTGGTTCGCTTTCAATAGTTCTGTTTGTAAATTTTCTGATGTACTGCCTGTATCTCTGTCGTTTGTTGCTGCAAATTCTTCCAGAGTGGAAGTTTCCGGCGTGGTAAAGTGTAAGGTTCGACTGGCTAATTTCTCCTGGAAATTTCCCCTTTATGTAACTAAAAATTTGCCATATCCTATTATCCTCGGCTCTAATTTTTTGCACATACTGGGCTCCTGTTGATTATGCAGGAGGGCTCCTGCTGGTTTAAATTCTGTAAGGCTACTAAGATACCCTTATTTATGTGTAATTCTTCTTCTTCATGTGTTGCCTCACCTCCTCAGGACCAAATGGCATTAGACCTTAGTCATTTGCCCGAGAATCAAGCGGAATGTATTAGGGAAATATGTGATGATTTCCCGGACGTTTTCACCGAAGAATTGGGGATGACGAACCTTTTAGAGTACAAGATCGAGGTCACGGACTCGGTTCCGGTTAGGTCACCGCCCTATCGCTTGGCTCCTCCCAAAATGCAAGCGTTAAAGGAGATAGTCAATAAAATGTTGGATCAGGGCATTATTCGGCCGTCTACTTCTGCCTACTCCTCCCCCATCTTCCTTGTCCCGAAGCCTCAAGGTGGTTATCGACCTGTTTTGGACTATAGGGCTTTGAATAAGAAAGTCGTTTTGCAGTCAGTTCCTCTCCCTGATCTGCATTCTTGCTTCTCATGGTTCAAGAAGGCTAGATATTTTACAGTTTTAGATCTAAATCAGGCGTATTACCAGATTCCGTTAGCTGAAGAGTCTCGTCATTTGACTGCCTTCGCTACGGACTGGAATCTTTACGAATTTTGCCGTTTGCCTTTCGGTATTTCCACTGGCGCTGCTGTCCTCACTAGGCTGCTCGATCAACTGTTTTCTGACATCAAGTTCAACTATCTTTATCACTACCTGGATGATGTCGTAATTTTTTCCGAAACCTTTGAGGATCATCTCCGCCATTTGAGGGAAGTGTTGTCCCGTCTTCGCAAGGCTGGTCTCACGGTCAAACTTTCTAAGGTATCCTTTGCCAAGCCCCAAATGTCCTTCTTGGGACATATCGTGTCATCCAATGGCGTCTCTGTTGATCATTCTCGTACCGAGGCCATTCGCCAGTTCAAACCTCCTCTGGATGTTAAGGGTGTAGCTCGCTTCGTTGGGATGGTGAATTTTTTTCGAAAATTCATTCCAAATTTTGCCAATCGAGCAGGGCCTCTTAACGCCCTCCGACGTAAAGGGGTTAAATTTGAATGGGGGCCCTCCCAACAAGCTGCCTTTGATGATTTAAAGTTGGCCATATCTAACGCTCCGGTGTTGGCTATGCCTGACTTTTCCAAGCCTTTCATTGTTCAGACTGATGCGTCGGCGTCTGCCGTTGCGGCCGTCTTGTTGCAGGAGTCGGAACTGGGGAGACGTCCCATTGCATATGCTTCTAGGACCTTGTCTTCTGTCGAGGCAAAGTATTCTGTATACGAGCTAGAAGGATTGGCGGTATTGTTCGCTTTAGAAAGGTTTCGTATTTACCTAGAGCATGAAAGGTTCGAACTCGAGACCGACAATCAGGCTCTGAGTTGGGTTTTAGGGAAACCTAGGAAAACCGGCCGTCTGGCCCGTTGGGCCATTAGGATTTCAGCTTTCCAGTTCACCGTACGTCATATCCGTGGTTCGGAAAACGTAGTCGCCGACTCTCTTAGTCGCATGTTTTCGGATCAGCCTTCTCAGGAGGGCGAATCGTCAAGTGCTGAGGTTCCCTTGTCCTTACCCCTAGCGGGGGCTATCTTGACTGATACCCCATTACTGTATCATGACGTGGCTAAGTTTCAAGTGGAGGACCCTATTTTGGGACCGATTGTTCAAGATCTTAAGGAAGGGAAAATTATTGATCCTTATGTGTTAAGGAATGGCGTACTGTGTTGTCCCGCCCGTCACGATCATAAAATGAAGGTCGTTATTCCCTCAGTCTTGGTGCCTATGATTTTTAAATACTTTCACGAAACTCCTCTTGGTGGCCATCTAGGAGTATTCAAGACCAGGGAGAAGATTAGGGAAAATTTTATTTGGAAAGGGTTGGACGCTGAAGTACGGGAACTTGTTAAAGCATGTAAGGTTTGTGCGCTCAGTAAGCCTTCTCCTAACACACGTGTAGGCTTGCTATCTTCTAGCCAAGCTACCCTCCCTATGCAGCGGCTCTATATCGATTATGTAGGTCCCTTGCCGAAAACTAGGACTGATGGTAATAGGTTTGTCTTCGTCTGTGTGGATGGGTTTACCCGTTTTTCCTGGTTGATTCCAACGAGGCTAGCTACTTCCGAGACTACTATTAGATGTTTGAAGTCTATATTTTCGTCCTTTGGTCCTTGCCAGTACTTGGTCTCAGACAACGCCAAGGCCTTTACATCGAACCTGTTTAAGAAATTTTGTTTCAGCTTGTCCATTTCTCATGTTACCACATCCCCCTATTACCCACAACCTTCTTACGCCGAGAGGGTTAACCGAAATTTGCGGTCTGCTCTCATTGCATTTCACCACGACGATGTTTTGAGGTGGGACACGTCGTTGCCTTGGCTTGCATTTGCTTTTAATTCTGCGGTACACGAGGCTCATCAATTTTCCCCTAATTCTCTCATGTTTTCTTTCGTTCCTAACTCTCCGCTCACCAACTTGTGGAATATAAATGAGTTGTTGCCTGAAAAGATTGATCCCCCTAACATCAGGGCCGTTTGGAGAAAGGCCAAGCAAAATCTGAAGGTCTCATATGAGAAGAAACGGGAGCGCTATGATAAGGGGCGCCGTCCTACCGATCTTGCCGTCGGTGACAGGGTCTTTGTTAAGAATTTCGTTCCTTCTGGGAAACTCGCTCCTCGGTTTCGCGGGCCCTGCGAAATTATCGATTTCTTGACACCAGTCACCCTGTTGGTGAGAGATCCGGACACGGAGAGAGTGTTCCGAGTCCATTTGTCCCAGGTTAAGGCTGCCTAGTGCTATCTAGGTTTTGTGGCATTTTGTTTGCTATGTGTATTTTTTTTCCGGTCATTCTTTTCCTTGTGTTTTCCTTCCCTCCGGTTCCCTTGACACGTGTTCTGCCTAAAGAGGAGCTATTTTCTTTGGATTTAAAAATTTTAGTGGTATGTTTAATGATTATGTGAGTCCTCCCGGAGTCCTGTTTCTCCCTTATCACTCCCATACCCCGGTCCGGTTCTTCGAACCATCTCTTGCTTGCATCTCCCCAATGTGCTGGGCATCTATTCGACACAATTGCTGGCGCTTGATTTGTTTTACAGTGTACTGGAATGACTATCTTCGCCCGTGCCTGCATGGGAAGGGCCCCCCGTGTGGGCTGTCTTGGTGTGCCTCGTCTCCAGCTCCCGAGCCCTACGACCCTTGCTCTTGATGGACTATCTTCCGCCAGCCTACTGCTGACCTAGTTTGTGAAGGTCGCTACTGCCTTTCGTCACGTCGTGTGTCTGCCACGAGAACTGTCCAGCTGTTTGAGAAGATATTTTTGGTTGTATTGGTGATGGTGTGTGAGGCCGGTCTGGTCTCGAAAATTTACTGAGATGTCACTTGGTGAAGCTATTAATTAACTAACTGAATTAAGCTGAAGCTGTTACTTGTCTACATCCCGGGATATTATGACAAGAACTTTCGTCTATAATACTACAAGAATTTTCGTCTATAATACTACAAGAATTTTCGTCTATTATACTACAAGAACTGTCGTCTATTATACTACAAGATTTTTTTCTATTGTATTCCAAGTAATTTATATAGCTTATTAATTGTAAGGCAAGATTTTTATTATATTATTAGCTTATGAGCCACTGAATGGACTATACTGCAAGAGTATTTTATTGATGAAAATTTATTGTTCACCCTGGTTGGTGCTTTAGGGGGGGAGATCTGAGCCATGTATTTGATATCCTCTCCCCTCTTACTGTATACTATTTATTGTGCCTGTTTTTAATGCTTTTCAATTTTGGTACATTATTGTGTTTTTTCGCCCGTTGTCCCTTTGGGCAAATAATAATAATAAAATTATTCCTAAAAGATGCTCCCAGGGTAAAGGAAGTATTTCCGCCCTGGGAACGGCCCGGCCTGTGCTGCCTCCCCTCTGCCTTCCCTCCCGTACCCCTGCGGATGCGCCAAGCTCTTTACGCAGACACACCGTGTCGCCTCGCGTCACGTGGTCTCGCGTCACGGCTACGCTTGGCCAGGCCGCTGGGAGCAAGTGTCATTCTTGCCTCGCTCTCTGACTTGAGCATCTCACGCACCGCCTTCGAACCCCGGACCGCTAAGGGGTATGGGAGGTAAGCACCCTGAACTTGCTGAATAATTATAAGACGATGGGAGGACATTATTTGATTACAACCACTGAATAGGCGCTAGAGTTGTTTCAAGTTGTTATAAAGGCACAGTTACCTCTAAATTGTAAAGTATGTGTGAACCTCTTGGGACCGTTTATTGCAGTCTTACTGCAACTTAGTTTATTGGGCGCTTGTGCCCTTAGTGGTTGAAAATATATATATGTATATGGTATCGTGGTATGTCATGTTAAGGGAAAATTGCGCTCCTCCTTGAGCCACCTGAGGTGGCGGTTTATCAATAAGTTTTATCCAGAATTGCCTTTTACACTGTTTTTTGGGTGATGAACTGTGAACAGGGGCTGGATCCCTGTAAATTACAATTGAGCACGTGTCGGAGGAGCCTGGGTGATGTTCGTGTTTAAATACTTTAATCTTTTTCACTTTTCTTGGTGTTTACCTATTTGTTAAATAAATTTGTTAATCTGATTTCCTCGGCTGTGTTCTTGCCCTCTGGGTTGTGCTATATTCTCGAGAAGTCCAGACCCTATGGAGGCCGCACCTTCTGTAGGTTTCGCCAGTGATAATTCACGGTACAATAATAATAATAATAATAATAATAATAATAATAATAATAATAATAATAATAACCTGGTCTCACTCAGATTTGTTTATATTTGACTATTATGGTTTTGTTACCCCAGTAAAATTGGGAGTAGCTTGAGTGATTAATATACAGGGTTATTCACCTAACATGTTACACAGAAATAACTTCTAAACCAATAAAGATATCGGCATTCCGTTTTCATATTCGTACATGGTACCCAGGGCCTTGTAAATTAACGTGCTACTTAGTCTCATGGGGTGATTAATAACCGAGATATTGATACTAACTCCATATTTTTAAATAGAACGGCACAAATTCATACAGCTGGCCTAAAAGGTCACCTGCGTACAAGTTCAAATATGTAAGTATTTTTAAAATCGGACAATTACTTTTTGAAATATAAATAAGAACAGCATGCGCGGTTTTGCTGCCGCATCAGACGTCGTGAAGTCGGGCAAATACATATTGAGTCGCAAGCTGCTTCCTGGCCTTGATTCCAGCCACAGAACGGATACCAGGCATGTACTGTAAACATAAATGTGATGTACCGTAACATACCCTGGGTGTGCAACGTTATTGCATGACTGGCGAACACACAACGGGGAAGGGAGATTAAAGTTGTATTGTTTTGTTTTGACATGTATCAGTTTAGCGTTTTTTCTCACGGATGGGAATGGGAAGGATTTGGAAAGGAAGTCGACGGTGGCCTATCACAAAGGTAACTATCCGGTATTTGCCTGGTGTTGAACATGTGACACCATGAAAATCACTTTCAGGTTGGGCGAGGCAGGACTCGAACCTACGCGATCCCGAATGCACGCTACTACAGTCGCGCTGGAGCTCTGCGGAGATTAATGCGTGTAAAATAAAACAAATAATAGTGCTGCTGCCATCTCACCACGATCAGCTCTGACCATTTGCTTTTCTAGAACGAGGTCTTCCGGTATTTTATGAAACACATCAACCCTTTCTGTCCTGTCATGTGTTCGTCTGTCATACACACTTTGCAAACCCATCACATATGTACGAGGTGCTTACATGATTGGTATCCATTCTGTGGCTGACCCCCAGGAAACTGCTTGCGCCTCAATATGTCCTTGCCCGACTTCACGCCGTCTAATGCGGCATGCAAAACAGCACTTGTTGTTCTTACTTATATCTCAAAAAGTAATTGTCCGATTTTGAAAATACTTACATATTTGAACTTGTACGCAGATGAACTTTTAAATCAGCTGTATGAATTTGTGCCGTTCCATTAAAAAATATGGAGTTAGTATCAATATCTCGGTTGTTAATCACCCCATAAGACTAAGTAGCACGTTATTTTACAAGACCCTGCGTACCATTTACGAATATTAAAACAGAATGATGATATCTTTAATGGTTTAGAAGTTATTTCCGTGTAACATGTTAGGTGAATAAACCTGTATATGTACATGTGAAGTAATACAATAGATTCTTCTTGAATGGTTATACTCAGTCCTATTCCAAAGCTTGAACAATGTTCAATGTATTTAGGGTTTAATTTGTGTGAAATTCGAATATGTATTTGCCATGCATATTTACATCATTTTCCATCATCAACAAGAGTATAATGAACCCCTGTTATTTACAAATTTTAAATAATGTTCTTATTCATTTTTACTTAGATGACACCTGTTTGTCCTAACCTTTAAGCCGAAATGAAAACGGGAGTCAGACACGGGACTGCCCGTCACCAATTCTCTTTAACATTCCATTGTTCTAGAAAAAAATCATTATAACTTGGGAGAAAGCTTTGGAAGTGAAATGAATAAGGGAAATAAAATTAGGGAGGAAAGGACAGAACTTAGAAATTAAGCGTTAGGCTTTCGCAGATGATCTTGCCCTCTTGGCTCCAACCGATAAAATGCCCAAATTATACTGAATACTCTGGATGATATCGCTTAGAAAACGGTTCTCAAAGTCTCATATGAGAAGTCGGAATAAATGGAATATGGGCATCAAGGGGAGAGACACATAGAAGAGAAGCATGGGACTGTAAAAAGAACTGAGGAATTTAAATATCTAGGGGACTGGATAAAGAGGCGTATAGGGCAAGACAGAAAACTAGAATTAGCTTACTGGCTGACCCAGAACGGATACAACAGAAGAGCAACATCTTACAAGGCGAAACTTAGACACTACAGCACAGTGGTAAAGCCAGAGAGTCTCTGTGCTTCCGAGAGCCTGACAATGAATAAAAAGGGTGAGCTCCAAGATCTCGAAAAAAAAAGGAGAGGGTAATCTAAAGGAAATGCTGATGGGTAGTGGAGGAAGAGAAAAAGTGATGATCTCTACAAATACACCGAAAGATCACTGTCACCATGCGAAAGCGAAGGCTAAAATTCTATGGGCATCTAGAAAGAATGGATGAGAAACGGCTAACTAATCAAATATTCAAGTACATCACTGGACTGAAAACTTCGACGATGTTGGTCGAAGAGGTAAAAAGAGATGCAATAGAAAGTGGACTTAAAATGGATATGATTCACAACTGAAAAGAATTTTAGAAGCCGAGTGGACAGCATCAAAACTTTCCAGGAGAAACCACCAAAATGACCCAAACTGGTCATGCCTGAGAAAGAAAAGGAAAATTAGAAGTGAAAGGATGAAGAGGTTCTGGGAGGAGGAGGAGAAGAAGAAGAAGAAGAAGAAGACGAAGAAGAAGAAGAAGAATAAGAAGAAGAAGAAGAAGAAGAAGAAAGTTCAGTGAGATCCATAGGAGGCCAAAGTCGGAAATAAATAATAATAATAATAATAATAATAATAATAATAATAATAATAATAATAATAATAATAATAATAATAATGTTACGGGGATACCCGTGGACCAACAGAGGTGAAAGAAGGTGCCAGGGTGAATGGGTCTAACTACAAAATCAAAGTAAATTTAAAACTGTAACACAGGTTATACTTTTTTTAATTTAAAAAATCAACAAATAACAATGTAACAGGTACCAGTAGCAATAAAGAAGTCTAGGAAAGACAAGATTGGTGGTATAAACAGATCTTGGGCTTCAAGCCCTCACTTTACAATTCTTCAGCTACACGCTCAACTTTACAAAGATCACAACCTTACTTAAGGGCAGAAATCCCCTAATACATGGAGCCCTTGCTCCAGCAATTACAATATCAGGCCTCCCAGAGGCACTTTCACAACACTAGAAAAAGAGCTAACGTGATCTCAGTTCTCAAGCCTACTCAAGGCAATATCAGAAAATTACAATTATTTGCCATCAAGGCACAACTTACAAAATTTGAAACAGGGGTATCTAGTACCCAACCTATTGGGCCGTAGTAGAAAAGAACGGGTTAAGTAAATGGGAAACACAAATAGAATGGAGGCGTGTATCTGCGCTCCAAGATATAAAGTCTGAAAACCTAAGGGACACTAGGCCGATGAAACAGGGGCTATTCCCAAACTATGGAGGTGTATAATTTAAGACATTACGGAAAGGAAGAAAACCAGTTACAAAACGTAGTCACCTCAAACCAAATGAAGGGGAGCTCGAGAGGGTACATCACTCTTTATCCCCGAATTACAGTTAGAGATTTTATGAAATTTTTGCATTAGCCGGCAGAACTTACATTTTAGAGAAGTTGGTTACTTAGTTAAGGTTTCGGACCTTTCCCTCAGGTTAAACTTCGAGCTAGCAAAAAAAGTAAAATGTTAGATGGCCATTACGTTGCTGAAGAACTGCTGCCTGATGAAAGAGGCGCCTCCCGCTTCCTGCTTGACACACACACTAAGTTAGATGACGGTCAATTGGCCAAGAAACGTGAAAATCCGCATTTAATAAACCCTCGGGGAAAGTTCGAGACCTTTCATGAATAATCAAGACACACCCACAGGGTTTTATTGGTCAAATTTAAAAGTGACACTCAGAATCGAAGAAGAAATACGGGATTGGTTGGAAATTAATTACAAAAATTAGGGATTGGCTGGATTCAAAACTGGCGGAAAGAAAAGATAAATATTGCCAACCCAAAAATAAATGAACATGAATTAGTAAAAAAACTTATGAATACAAAACTTTTTCAAAAAAGTTATTTCACTTCCCTGGTTACAGCTTTAACAAGATCACAGTTGTTCCCTTTAACCCACACTCAAGGAGACGGAGCTCCAAATTCTGCATCAGGAGGAAGAGCGTCTTTGTACTACACTATTACTTCCTAGGAGGCTATCCTCCAAAATTACAAGTCGTAGGTCTTTTAAGGCCCCTACCTACACAATTTACAAAGAGTTCAGTTTTACCAAAAATGAGTAACAAATTTATCTTGAATTTTAATTGTCCATCCTCTCATAAGAGGGAGTACCAAGTTTGAAAGTAGAGACCTCTGTCGAAAAACGTTCGAACTTCTTCCACTAGCAGTTGCAAAGTTTACCTTGTAGATGGCCTTCTAAAGGGCGCTTATTGTAATTTGAGCGGCGGGTGTACCTCCCGTACAATTACTATTCTTATTATTGTTACTAGCAAATGTACCCGTGATTCGCAACGGTATTCTGCGTTGTATACGGATATCGAAGTTTTTTCTTTTCAAAATCTTCCTCCACTTGGAGGCTGCCAAAGACAAAGAATACACGAACAATTTCATTCATGCCGTGAATAAGATTTCTTTAAATTGCATGCCTCTTAGCGTCATCCAGAAACAGAAGTGAGAGTTTCCTTACGTTGTTTCCAATGTAAAGTGCGAGTTGCGGAGTTGTGATGATAACGGCAGGCTCACTTGCCTACTGCCATTCACAATCGAGTAGGGAAGTTTTCATTAGATTGGGAGGCCCTATTACCCACTGCGCGGTCACAATCGATTTGGGAAGTTTTCTTTACAATGGCAAGCGTCCTTTTATACTTCCAGACAGAATACAGTTGATGAGTTATTATTATAATAGCAGGCACCTTTCCTACTGCCAGTCAAAATTGAGTTGTGCTGTTACCATTATAATGACAGGCCCCTTTTCTTAATGATAGTCACACCGAGTTGGTGAGTTTCCATTACAATAACAAGACAATGCCAGTCACATTTTAGATGGGCAAAATTGTTTGTAATGGTGGGAACACTTGCCTACTCCCAAACACAACCAGTTAGGGAAGTTTTGAACAAAATTTCATGCTCCCTTCACTTCTGCCAGTCAAATCGGTAAGAGACATATGAATGAATGAATGAATGAATACATTTCTCTCCCAGTCACGGATGACCACCAGGTGGGGAGAGCGTATTCGTTTATTGTAGTCTAAAACATTACGTGCAGTTAAATTTGAACGTACTGCAAACAAACAAACAAACAAACAAACAAACAAACAAACAAACAAACAAACAAACAAACAAACAAACAAACAACAAGATACAAACATCCACAGATATTCCATTTCGTTAAAAGTTAGATAATGTTAGTATATATTGCATACCCCATACATTATACATCCTTATAAAAACAGCGAACAGACCACCCGCACCCCCCTCACCACCAAGTCACGGACAACCGCCAACCGGGGAGGGGGAGAATATCCGCCCGCCGCAAACATTGCACTCACATGCAACCAGAATTATTAATGACGGTAAATCAAACATATTTAACTCCACATGACTGACGGAAACAAAGAACGGGCATACCCCTCTCCCCCAGTCACGGATAACCACCAACGTGAGGGAAAGACCGTCGGATCCTCGCATCCATCGCTATCATACGAAGCTTATTTTTACCACATATGAGCGAACAAAAACCGCGAACAGACCGGTCCCCCGCCCCAGTCACGGATAACCACCAACCGGGGAGGGGGAGATATCCGCCCAACGCAACCATTGCACTCACATGCAACGAGAATTATTATTAACGGGAAATCAAACATATGCAATTACACATGACAGATAAAAGCAAAGAACAGACATCCCCCCTCCCCCGGTCACGGATGGCCACCAACATTTGGGAGAGACCATCCGATCATCGCATCCATCGCTATCACATGCCACTGGTTTTGTTCGATTTCGAAATGCAACACATTTTGTCACTGATACCTCATTCGATTATAGTTTACTACCACAGACATATTCTTTAATAGTTACTTAGGTATAGCTTTGAAAGTATACAACTTTATCCTCATGAGGTATTTCCTGGGTTTTAACTAATAAGGGGATTATTAATGACAATGGTAGTCCTTCCTTACTAATGCTAGTTACAAAGGAGTCAGAGAAGGATCCCATCCCTACCGCCAGTCAAGGTCGATATGGAGAGTGATGGTTACAATAACAGACGCCCTCCATCTGAGAATCATTATCGATGTCAAATATTGACTTTGATGGCAAACACACACTTTCTACATAGCTACTAATTGATTTCAATGAATATATTTAGATCGACATGCGAAGTATATGCATATTTACTATATTGTAAACCTTCATTTACAAATTAAATGCTGCTAAACGATCCATCATATCGACAAACGGATTGTACCACAAGACGCCTCATTTTGCGGTCTATATGGCTGGTCTTGAGATATTTTCTCCTGTCTCATCTATTTATGGGTAAAATTGAGTTGATTATTTTCAGTAGTTTTCGAGTTATAAGAAACTAGCTGTAGTACTCGGTGTTACCCGGATAGTTGTTGAATGTTTACATTTAATATTTGTATTACCGTTTAGTTATGTGTTTACTCGTCCTTGTACGACAAATTCGATTTCGCCTAGAGTAGCCTATTACTTGTATATTCTTATATCTCCCCACGTGCCCCCCCCCCCGTCGAATTGTTTTGAAAATAATATACATCCCATGTTACTCACTGGCATGTTACTCACAAACAAATATACAATTTCTTTCCTGTTTATAATACTAGTATAGACACGCTTTACACGCACCCACTCTTGAGTTATGTCCGGTGGAACCTTTGCCAAAAAAACGGTCCGTTAATGATGCCCCCCTTATTAATCCTCGTATGGAAATAATGAGCATGAGAAAAAAGGTTAAGAAATATATTTCCATTGACGCAGGTAGATTTTAATTCATTTTGGTTGTGTATATTTTGTGGGAGTACAAAATCAAGGTTTCGGTTTCGTATAAACCCCCAGTCAGTTCAGGGATTTAGAAACTATATTGGCCATAAAACCTACCCAAGAACAGGTGGATTATAAATATGAAGTTTGGTAGAAATATATTGAAACCGTACAGTGTCCTGTACAGCTCCATGGGAATGATATGGGCTCTTCTACTCCATTAAAATTACTCCTAAAGGTCGCGTCAGTGGTAGCAGTATGGGCGAAGGGGATCGAGCGGCGTCCTGCCAGAATGGAACCCGCGAAAAGAGCACTTGCCAGACAATGGAAAGACAAAGGAACAGCCAAGCCCTCGCGGAAATACGCTCTCAACGTGCAGAGAGAGATAGAAAGGGGACGCGATGCTGGAGTAGTCAGATACGCCCCGAGGTGGGGCCTAGCTTCCCAGAGTTCCAAACGAACATAAGGAACTTCCGGTTTTTTATGCACATGTCACGGGTGCCAACGTCGCGTAAAACGGGGCGATATTTTAATCCAGACATAGGAAAATTATGTGAGACACACCATTGAATAGAGCGGAATTTTCTGCGTTCTCCAGACTAAAAATATGTAATAACTTATGCAGGGGAAGAAATGAGGTCACCAGCTGTCAAGATGTAACATATCGCTAACACATGTGGACATAGCGGCGTCACCCACGCCAAGAATCGCGCTTAGGAGATAGCTCCACCCCCCAGAGGACGCTATGAATTAATCAAAGGCGGGAAGCAAATTACATAAAAACTGCTGATCGGAGATCCGGCACGCCTGGCTCAAATGAAAGAGGAGACAGAGGGCTACAAGATGCACTATTCAAATATCGTCAATTCTTGGTACGAAAGGAGCTCTTGTTCTTAATGAACCGTGAACGTTGACGCCTCCGAGCTTCCGGCGGGTAAGATAATATAAGCCGGGCAGGCCATTGTAGAGACAGTTGTTCTTTTACGGGTCGGTGAGGAGGACACTATATCCCGCGGTGCCCCAGTTTAAGTCAGAAACCCTTGACCGTGTATTGAAAGCGCCATTGTGTCCAGCACGCTTTGTGAAGTGAACGGGAGGCCAAACGAGCCTAGGTATTGTTCCTGTGCTGCGTGTCAAACTAGTAAAAACAGCGAGCATATTTTACGAACAAGTATTAGAATTCGGCTGAGAAACTGCCGGTTTAATGAGTCAGTGAAATTCATAATTAGGTGTCACCCAAAGTGTTACTTCGAATCAGGGGCTCGAGTCTCGTGAGCTACCCGATTCTTACTGTGAACGCGGGTGTAAGCTCTGAAATAGAGGACGTGTGACGAGTGTAAAAGTGTTACCCAATTGGATTACTGTAAGATTTCAGCTGTGACGAGTTCCCCAGGATGTCGGACTTGAATGGACCAGGGATGAAGGACTGCACGCCCGCCACCTGCCGAGTGGTCATGGAGTACTAAGAACTTCACCATGGGTCTCCCGTGGCGGAAGAGACAACGGCCACCAAACAGATGAGTGATGTCCAAATTTAATTTCTAAGCATGACATAACCCGGGGATAGGATTAGCGTTCTTTTGTAAATATCAAATGTTGTAAGTTAATGCATGTCCTATATGGAATTTTTATTGATTTTTATAATGTTGAAGTAAAATTCAAGGGGGCTAAATTCCCGGACGACTCATATTTCTTTCTTAATGATTAGCTTATCGTGAGGGTTATATTTTTAGTAAAATGTAGAATGTCCTAGCAAAATATGGGAACAAGGTTAGGAGAATATTCGAGTTTCCCGTAGGGGCGGTTGGAAAAATAGTGTTGGCAAGCAGGGAAACATGTCGAAATATTGGTAGTCACTGTCCCACGAGGTTGTCAAATATGCCAGGGAAACTCATGGGTCAGTCAGATAATGCATGCCTAGCTTACAGATATAATCCGTGCATGTACATCAAGAATGAAGAAAATCCCGACCGGGAGAGGTACATACTGTGTGATCTAGATAGGTGTGAGGGACCATGTGCAAGTCTCCCGTGATTGTGATTAATTGGCCATAATGGTTTGGAGAGTTTTCTTTTAATCTATAGCCGGGGTGAGGCCCATCCTTAATCTTTGGTCAGAAGGTTTAAATATAAGTGTATTTATGTGGTATGAACGAGGAGCCATGAGAGCCCTAGGCCCAAGGGAATAAGATACGCGATATGAGACATAGTGGGACGGCTGAATGCCCGAGTAATTTACGATGAAATGAGTTAGAAATGATTGTGCCCATAGCCGGCGCTCAGCGATAATAATGAGAGAGAATAAAAGAGTATTTCATGGGAATTCCACAATAATATGAATAAACAAATAGAATGGGCCGTGGATGTGTCCCTAAGACGAGAAGGTGACGTTTGAGGGAGAGAAGAATCTGAATGGCCGTGCGAAGTGAATGACCGGCCTCCTTTATTTTTGTGAAGGTCTAGCTCTCGCCATCGGGACAAAAGGGTCCCGTCTCGCATTGTGTTAGGGCTTGGAGCCTGGTCTGCTCACGTTCTTTTGTTTGGGTTATATGGCTTAGCTAAGAATACTTGTATAATGATAATATCACGGTAACTTCTTTTAAAAGGTATTTAATAAATGAATAGGGATTCCCCCAGATATCCGGCGAGATGAGATTGTCGCTATTCTCGGTATCTACAGAAACCCACAGTACCTCTCGGTCGGGAGTCTGCCAGTTCGACGCCGGATTATGGTGGCGCCCATGAGCGAGCTGATTCACGCTTGCGCTTTGGGCCGGAGACAGTGATAACCATGTTGTTTCTTTCTAGGAATGGTTCTCCTGAGTGCATGAAGTGTATATATCCATATGTTTTGTGTATGTTTCGTAATGATGTGCACATATTTTTGAGTTCAAACAGAACCTATGTGCACGTTGTTTGGTTTTGGTAATAGATGAGGAGTCCGGGGTTTAGCAAAAGGGTATTTGTGTTTGTTTGTGCATTATGCAAATGTGTCTTTTAATATGATATTATGTAGCGTAGGCCCCGGTTATGTTCGTGCTTAGAACAGCTAGTGATATTTGTGTATCGGGACATCAAGTCATCTCACGGTGTGATCGACAGAATAATGTACAAATTTCATGAAACGGTATGAATAAATGAGGAAAAATGAACGATAGCAAGTCGCAAAACCTCAATCATACCGTTATACAGACGACGCCCATGGGCGATTCGTATTTTAAAATGATTATTATTTTCTTTTCATCCCATATGTGGAGAGTCATTGTATAGAGCTGTATCAACCTTTTTAAATTGTTATTTTTGAATAAATTTGCATTCGTACCCCTATTAAATGGTTCTTGTCATTTGTAGCAGTGTTAAGCAGTATCCAATAGGCATTTGAACCCAGAGATCCTACTTTCATATTATAGACATAAGGCTCCATCTTAAGTATTGTTGTTTTTGTTTTCTTTCGAACGTACCGCTTCCCCAAGTGCTCAGGCTGCCGGGCCGGCACAGAAAGTAGGAAGGGGAGCGGTTCGAAGCTCGTTAAGCAATTCGACCCGCTCTTCAATCCAATCTCATCCGTGGGTGTTTACCCCGTTACGTGGAGGCATTTTTATGCGTGGGTCATCCATTCGAAGCCCGGTAGGGTGTAATATCCAGTGGTTTTCAGGTTATAGACAAACAGACAAACACCAAAGCTAAAAAATATGCAAATCGCCATTATTACACTTGAAACTGTACGGATATATCGCCGAAATATTCAATGTACAGACAAAGGGTCGTTTCGATTTTATTTATATAGAGTATTACTTTTAAAATAGCCTCCGTGGCTCAGGCGGCAGCACGTCGGCCTCTCACCCCTGGATAACGTGGTTCAAAATCCCGGTCACTCCATGTGAGATTTGTGCTGGGCAAAGCGAAGCCGGGAAAGGTTTTTCTCCCGGTACTCCGATTTTCCCTCTCATCTTTCGTTCAAGAAACACTCCATTAACATCTCATTTCATCCGTCAGTCATTTATCATTGCCCCAGAGGAATGCGGCAGGCTTCGACAGCCGGCACATTTCTTATCCTCGCTGCTAGATGGGGTCTCCATTCATTCCATTACTGACCCGCTCGAATGACTGGAAACGGGCTGTGGATTTTTATTTCATTATTATTATTATTATTATATTATTATTATTATTATTATTATTATTATTGTTACGGAGTTATCCGTGGAAGGCAGAGGTGAAAGCAGGTGCGGGCTGGAATGGGTCTAACTACAAGTTCGAAAGATGAATTAAAATTTCAACAAAGGTTATATTTTCAAAACTTAACAATGGTAACATAGAATTTGAAAACGTAACAAGTCAACAACAAGCCAAAATCAGATACAAAGAAATTACAAGTGATAGGGGAGTATTACAAGGTCTGGGCATCGAGCCCCACAATCACAATCCTTGAGCTATTAGCCCAACTTTACGAAGGTACAAAATTGAACAAAGGAGCAGAAAACCCCATCATGCCAAGGAGCACTTGCTCCTAATTACAATGTTAAGCCTCCTAGAGGCACACAGAGATCAAATTTAGGGAAGAGCAGACCCGCTCTCAAAGTTCAAGCCTATCAGGAGGCCATAAGCAGACTTCACACTAACTGCCCTCAAGGCACACATATAATGGTACAGGGGTATCTCGTGCCCAATCTACTTGGCCTTCTCAGGAAGGAAAACAAAACAAGTTAAATAAATGGCCCAAAATTCAAAATTGAATGGAGGCGATTACTTGCACTCCTACACTAAAGTTTATTAAAACATATGTAGCGCTAGGCCGATAATACAGGGGCTAATCCCAAGCTAGGGAGGTGACTCGTATGAGAAACTTTAATACATTAATAAAGAAAAGAAACGGTTACAAAAACGTAGCCACCTCAATTTCAAAATGAAGGGTTCGCGGGGACAAAGCACTCTCTATCCCCGCTTTACAGTAAAAGAGATTTGTAGATTTTACGTAGACAGAAAAGGAATTTACATTTTAAAAAGATGGGTTACATATTAAAGGATTCAAACCCTCCCCGAGAGTTAGACTGCTGAGCTAGCAAGAAATAAAGATGTTAAAAGGCCATTACCTTGTAGAAGAACTGTTGCTTGAAGAAAGAGGCGATTCCCGCCCCCTGCTACATATCCACACACTACTCTATATGTTACTGAAGTGGCACCGAGACAAGAAAATCAGCAGTTTTTATACTCTCGTGGAAAATTCGAGACCTTTCGGGAAAGAGTAGACACCCCCCCCCCCAATTTTATTGGTAGACAAATAATTACACAAGGAAATTCGAAGAAGAAAGCAATGATTGGAGGAAAATGAATTACATAAATTAGTGATTGGTTAAATTCAAAACAGGCGGAAAGAAAGGATTAATGTTGCCAACCCACAAACCACAGAACACAATTTAGTAAACACACAACTTAAGAATACAAAATTTCTTCAGGAGAGTACATTCCATTACACCAGAGTGCATGATCATAGTTTTTGGTAGAGACATCTGTTAGAGAATGTTCACACTTCTTGATCAATGAAAAACAAAAGCAAGTCAAAAACACTCAGTGACCTCTTCTGATAACTAGTAGAGTTAGTTCAGTGGTTAAATTTCCGGGTTTCTCCAGTAGAGAAGTTTCAATTGGCACACGATTTGAACCTGCGTCGCGTGGAGGTGTACCGCCCGGTACAATTATTATTATTATTATTATTATTATTATTATTATTATTATTATTATTATTATTATTATTATTATTATTGTTGCAATAATAAAAATAGTGGTTGTAGAATGAGAAACAAGAATATCATTATTGCCCTTGTTTTTGTACGAGGGTTAAAGGAATCACCGGTTGAATGTTTGCGTAGATTATGTATCGATAGACAGTTCGATAACACGAGTGAGAGGAGGAAAGACTGAGGTCATTGGATGCGTTAAAAGTTGTAACGTAAAGACATTCGCCCCTCTCCTTCAGTCTCTATGCTATTAGCGGACGTACACCCTTGGGATATCAGACCAGAGTTCTCGGTCGGCTTCCTTAATTTGTACAAGTTTCCGCTAAGTAATCCGTAGTAGGTAGTCCCTTGTGTGCCCTGTATAGATCAGAGGAACGTCGTCGCATTACCTGTGTTACGACAACAGAGGTTGGTTTCCAGCAAGTTAACTACAGTCTGCCAGATCAAAAGAAAAATAAGTAGATAAACGTGTCATAATACTGTATAACATCTTAGTTACTAGAAACCTCATCATCGCTGACAGATGAAGTATCATGGTAAGGGAAGGGTATCACTGTAGACAGATATCGTGTTGTTATCTTTCAGTCTAGAAGCGTGTATAAATAAACTAAAGACCTCCACATTGCAAATCAAGTCACTTATGCTTTTGCTATTCTTCAGAATTAAAAACAGAAAAGAAGCAAAGTTATTTCCATACTGCCCATGAAGGCCCTTGGAGGATTGGAAGGTCAAGGCTTCCACTATCCGTAACCTCGGCGCTTGGTGAGGTAGAGTGTTTAGCTTTACCCTCTGCCCCCAGGAATTAACCTGGTACTCATTTCTGGTGTAGGCTGAGTGTACGTCAGGACCATGTGCATCTCCGGAAGTTAAAATTACGTTTCTTAAATTTTTCGATATACTAACGGGGAATCTAACCCACGTCCTTCCGGGCGAACCCAGCACGACTTTACCGCCTCGGCAGGCGGTGACTTAGAGCCCGTAGTTTAAAATCAGGGCCACTGAACAGGAACACACAACCAGATGTAATGTGTGGGAGGATGACAGTTTCTTACTGTTGTTCGACCATCCGTCCAACTGGTGTCTGCTTTGAGTGTTGCTTAACTTCGATGATCTCAGGAGTAATTGCCTTTTATTCTTTTGTTTTCTAATGATTTAACGTCGCAGACTTTCGGCGACATAGGGATAGAAAAGGTCCAGGATTGGGAAGGAAGCGGCCCTGGCCCTAATTAAGATGGACCTAATGTGCCTAGTGTGGAAATGGGACACCACTGAAAAAATGTGCAGGGCTTCCAATAGTGGGATTCGAACCCACCATCTTCCAAATACAAGCTCACAGCTACTCAATCCAAACCTCCTTTCAATTATTAAGTGATCTAATCATCTCCTCCCTACTACGCTTCCATGTATTTACATGGCATTCTACGCAGGGTTCCATCACTGTAGTATCAGCTCTATGTTAAAGTAACGAATGTCAGGTTCCCTACTGTAGAGTTTAAGAATGATATTATAAATCTACTCCTCTCAGCAGTGTATTCCATTAATGTTCTTCAGCTCCTCTTGGATTATATTTTGTTACAATTTAATCTTGTTTTGTTTTATTTTGTTTTCTTCTAGTGGGTTAACGTCGCACTAACATCTTCTTTCTTTCTTAATTCGTTTACCCTCCAGAGTTGGTTTTCCCCTCGGTCTCAGCGATGGATCCCACCTCTACCACCTCTAGGGCAGTGTAATTGAGCATGAGACATTGGGTCGGGGATACAGAAGGGGAAGAGGACTAGTACTTTGCCCAGGCGGCCTCACTGCTGTGTTGAACAAGGTCCTTGGGAAGCGGGCGATGTGAAGCGATAGACAAGGAAGAGGGAAGGAAGCGGCCGTGGCCTTAAGTTTGGTACCACCCCGACATTTGCCTAGTGGAGAAGTGGGGAACCACGGAAATCCATGTCGAGGATGGCTGAGGTGGGAATCGAACCCGTCTTTACTCAATTGACCTTATGAGGCTGAGTGAAACGCGTTCGAACCCTTGTACCACATTTCAAATTTCGTGGCAGAGTCGGGAATCGAACTCGGGCTTCCGGGGTTGGCAGTTAATCACGCTAACCACTAGACCGTAGAGGCGGACGTCGTACTAATATATTGAACAATTTTGGTGACTGCAAGGGCGGGGCACCTCGGAATGTTACAATTGCCATAGTACCCTTAACTATATTAATTTAAATTCTGAAATATTCGCTACTTTACACATTAGCTCGCAAATCTGAAGTGGCAAACTGTCCCTGGTGAGACCACAACTGGTTCCAGTGTATGGGACTCTCACCACGATTACTTGATTCCAGAACTGGAAATTTTTTTAAAAAAAGCAGCTCGATTTGTTCTGAGTTACTTTCGACAAAAGAGTAGCGTTTGAAAAATGTTGCAAAGTTTGGGCTGGGAAGACTTGTGGGAAAGGAGACGAGCTGCTCGACTAAGTGGTATGTTCCGAGCTGTCACTGGACAGATGGCCTGGAATGACATCAGTAGGCAAATGAGTTTGAGTGGTGTCTTTAAAAGTAGGAATGATCACAATATGAAGATAAAGTTGGAATTGAAGAGGACAAATTGACGAAAATATTCGTCTATAGGAAGGGGAGTTAGGGATTGGAGTAGCTTATCAATGGAGATGGTCAATAAATTTCCTATTTCTTTGTAATCATTTAAGAAAAGGGCTAGGAAAACAACAGACATGGAATCTGCCATCTAGGCGACCTCCCTAAATGCAGATCAACAGTGCTTGCTTGCTTGATTGATTGATTTATTTTTTTTTTTTTTTATTTATTTATATACTTATTTATTTATTTATTTATTTATTTATTTATTTATTTATTTATTTATTTATTTATTTATTTATTTATTTATTTATTTATTTATTTATTTAATTTATTTATTTATTTATTGAGAAATAATGTGGAACCGAAATAATAGTTTGAAGTAGTGTAGGAGTCACACAGACTCCACGTCATTACGATGAAGTACGGGTCAGTTTTTTAATCAGGTGTGATGAAAGAAACATTTTCTGTAAATTTAACTTGCCATACGTTATAATGTAGTAATCTGGTATTTATTAATTAATGCGCTGTTTAGTTTTTGTTTGATGAGAACAAATTATTGTCAAATATTTCGGTCATTAAAAGGTATGTCACGTTTGATATAAGTCAGAAAGCTCGTCATGTCGATTCTCATATTAAACATTTTCCTACAATGCATGCTAAACACATTAATAATACTTTGTTCATGAAAACTTATACTAACAGTCCATTATTGGCAATTTATCCAGGAAGTCTCTCAGACCCAACGTTCTGATTTCTCACCTCAGCAGCTGAGGGTTTGTATAATAAATACAAAGATATTTTTGAAGATTTTTGTTTGGAGCGCGGCACTGCATTGAAGTGAAACATGGACGATAACTAGCTCAGAAATAAAGAGAATAGAAGCCTTTGAAATGTGGTGTTTCATAAGAATGCTGAAGTTGGGATGGGTGTATCGAATCCCGAGTGAAGACGTACCGAATCGAATTAGTGAGAGAAGATTGATTTGGCTAAATTTGATGAGAAGAAGAGATAGAATAATAGGACATATCCCAAAAAAGGAGATCGATTTGGATACATTTGGCGAGAAGAAGAGATAGAATGATAGGATATATCCTAAGGCACGCAGAACTTGTTGACTTGTTCAGTTGGTTTTGAGGGAAGTATAGGCGGTAAGAACGGTTGGGGTAGACCAAGGCACGAAAATGACAAGTAGATTAGAGCAGATGTAGGATGTACAGTAGTAGTTCGTATAAATGAAAAGATTAATACAGGATAGAGCTGCATGGAGAGCTGTGACTGACGACTCAAACAACAACAACAACAACAACCCTGCTGTTCCTAAGGCCGGCCCTCAGTCAAGGGGAAGAAAATCTCCCTATTACGAGGAGAACCCAGGTTCTATTCCCCGCCACGTCAGGAATTTTTTGTGGATTTGGGGGCTGGTTTAAGGTCCACACATTGGTGGTGGTGGTGGTGGTGGTGGTGATGGTGGTGGTGGTGGTGGTGGTGGTGATTGTTGTTTTTAAAGGATGTTCAACTAGGTAACAATCCTCTATACAGGGTGTTAGGTGTATACGTGCAGATATTTATTGTAGCAATAGAGAACGATGTGACGAACCACTATATATCAAACTTTTAGTAATCCTCGGAAGTTATTTTCGAGAGCAAAGGGGTACGATGTTTTTAGAATAGGTAGTATGCCTTGTTCTTGTGAATGAATAGCTTTTCTTTGAAAACAGGCAAGTCACGCGCCATCCCTGCCAAACTGGTTTCCGTTCTGTTTATGTTTAAGAGCAAATGGACTACTGTGACAGCTGAGCGCTCCCTATTCAATGCCACGAGATGTTACGTAATATACTTGCCAATCTGGTTTTATGTTTACGAGCAACTGACCTACGGTAACAGCTGAAGGCTACCAGTCTACAACAGGTTACGTTACATTATCGCCAGACTGGTTTGATGTTGTTAGTATTTAGTTTCCGTCTTAGGGGTTTCAGACAACACTAGTTATCGGTTTCGGACCCTGGAGATGTATTGAATTCTCAGCGTTAATACTGGTTCATTTGCTGTTACGTCCTTTAGGGGATAGGGATATCTGTGGTCGTCAGCCCTGTGGTCTAGTGAGTATGGAAATGACCTGAAAACCTGTGTCGGTGCGCGACCTGTACGAGCGTGTGATATAATTATTGGTTGGGATACGCACGCCGGGACGTGAAATGCGGTACGATCCCCGTTGTGCATTGCGTAAAGGTAGAAGAAGGAAGACAGTTCCTTGCGCCAACGAACAAATGCATGGCATAGGATATCCATATGAGTAAAATCAGAATTGAATTATCGAACCACATCGAACGTTTTGTTTCAAACGAAAAATGGACATATTATACAACTAAGCAAATTAAACGTACCTACATTTCGTGCTTCCTGCCTGGTTGAGTGGCTAAAACGGTTCAGGTGCCAGCCTTTTGACTCCAACTTCGCATGTTCGAACCTGGCCCCGTGCAGTGGTATTTGAAAGTGCTCAAATACGTCAGCCTCGTGTCGGTACATTTACTGGTACACCGAGCTTGATAGCTGCAGTCGCTTAAGTGCTACCAGTATCTAGTATTCGGGAGATAGTGGGTTCGTACCCCACTGTCGGTAGCCCTGAAGATGGTTTTCCGTGGTTTCCCATTTTCACACGAGGCAAATGCTGGGGCTGTACCTTAATTAAGGCCATGGTTGCTTCCTTCCCACTCCTAACCTTTACCTGCCCCGTCATCGCTATAATACCTATCTGTGTCGGTGCGACGTAAAGCAACTTGTCATTCGAGCCAAGACACCACTGTGGTTCAGAATATCCTCTGGTGCTTAAACATACGTTCACGGAGGTCATCCGAAGTGGTTACCTCAGTTCGGTATACTTTGTTTCTCATGCCCCCCCCCCAGGCATAACAATCCACTGGAATAAGGGGTGGCCAATTGATAGTTCCACATCGTCCTGTCTACCGTTGAGGAAATGTCTGCACCATCGTGTAAAATCCACGTGGTTCGGCGTAGTCGAAGCGACACGCCCTCTGAAAGCTCCAGTAACGTACTGTATCTACTGTACAGGAGCAAGATAACATTAATAAAAAGATGTAACCGACCTCCAACTACACCCATCCTGATATTAATTAGAACCGGTGCTGGGAACTGCCTTGTCCTATTGAATGGGGATATTCCACAGCTCATGAGTGGGATATAGTGGGTTCCAACCCCTCTGTCGGCAGCCCTAAAGGTGGTTTACCGTGGTTTTCCATGTTCACACCAGGCAAATGCTGGGGATGTAACGTCATGAATGCCACGATCGCTTCCTTTCCGATACTAGCCCTTTCCCGTCCCATCGTCACCATAAGGAAAGCTACACCGATCAAATTTATGCAAGTAAGGTGATTGGTACCGGTCTGAGTGTCTGAGACCGTTGAGGTCCTTATCTTCCGACCTCCAACTTGGCAGGTTCAATCTTGGCTCAGTCTGATGATATTTGATGGGGCACACATACGTCAGTCTCGTGTCGTAGAAATACTGGCACGTAAATGAACTCCTGCGATATGAAATTTCGTCACCTCAGCGTCTCAGAAAACGGTATAAATAGTATGTGGGACGTAAAGCAAAATAACGCTAATAAAAAGACGATTGGTCAAAGAGACAGACTTCTCACTGCATCCATCCAGATATTAATTGAGAGCCGGTGCTAGAGGTTGCCTTGGTATACTAAATATTAAACACTCCTTCTATAAAAATTGCCTTATGTGTCACTAATACACTTGACAGAAATTCTGGATTGAGTGCTTGATCAATTAACCAGTGGCAGAAATCCACTCTTAAATCATCACCGAGCTTGATAGTAGCAGTCGCCAAAGTTCGAACAGTATCCAATATTCGGGATGTACTGGCTTCGAATCCCTCGGTCGGCAGCTTTAAAGATGATTTTCCGTGGTTTTTCATGTTCACACCAGGCAAATGCTAGGGCTGTACCTTAATTAAGACCACGGTTGCTTCCTTCCCGATCCTAGTCCTTAGTTATATCTGTCGCCTTAAAACCTATCTGTGTCGGTGCGACGCACCGATACAGATAGGTCTTATAGGACGATGGGATAGCAAAGGCCTAGGAGTTGGAAGGAGGCGGCCGTGGCCTTAATTTAGGTACAGCCCTAGCATTTGCCTGGTGTGAAAATGGGAAACCACGGAAAACCATCTTCTGGGCTGCCGACAGTGGGATTCGAACCCATTATCTCCGGGATGCAAGCTCTCAGCCAAGCGTCTCTAACCGCACGGCCAACTCGCCGGGTAATAATAATAATAATAATAATAATAATAATAATAATTTCTGCTGCCGGGCAGAGTGGCTCAGACGGTTGAGGCGCTGGCCTTCTGACCCGAACTTGGCAGGCTCGATCTTGGCTCAGTCCGATGGTATTCGAAGATGCTCAAATAAGTCAGCCTCGTGTCGGTAGATTTACTGGCGCATAAAAAGAACTCCTGCGAGACTAAATTACAGCACCTCAGCGCCTCCAGAAACAGTAAGAGTAGTTAGTGGGACGTAAAGCAAATAACATTACCGGTATTATCAGGTCATTAGGAGCTGAAAGGCAGGGAAGAAAATAGTAAAATATGCGTGGTGTAGGAGGAAACAAGATGAAATGTACTTCACCCGTGCCTACATCGCTCGCAGTAGTTTACTACAGGATAGTATGCGTAAGACCAGAACCAGGTCTCTTTGCGATGAGTCAGGTGTATCTTCGTATTGTGGTTAGCACTAGAGGACAAAGTGTGACAAACAGGTTTTGTGTATAAACATCAAACATGTACACCAACAGACACACACACACGCAATGTACCCATACCAGTACAGTGTAGAATGAAGAACTGCCATGCTGTGTTCAAGGTCAATATCTAGCGTTTTAACAAGCACGTCTTTCGTGTGTTGTGTTCAGCTTGCGCCACGTACAAGGCAATCGCGAACTGAAACTCTAGATTTATAATTTTTGTTACCGGTACTTCAATTTTTCTGCTCGGATTTATGAGAATATCGAACTATCGAGACTCAAAATACTACATCGATTGAGAACTGAACTCCCAACTCAATACGCTGCAGAAATGGTGTAACATCTGACATACCAATGTGAAACACGTAGCAATTGTTCAAGTGACCTCCCTGGACTACTCTGCAGGCTTCACTTCTCCGTACCCGGCGAGTTGGCCATGCGGTTAGGAGCGCACAGCTGTGAGCTCGCATCAGGGAGATTGGGGCTTCGAACCCCAATGTCGGCAGCCCTGAAGATGGTCTTCCGTAGTTTCCCAAGTTCACACCAGGCATTGCGGGGGTTGAACCTTAATTAAGGCCACGACCACTTTCTTACCATTGCTAGGCCTTTCTTGTCCGATTGTCGCCATAATACCTCTCTGTGTTGGTGCGACGTAAAGCAACTAACAAAAGAAAATCACTTCTCCGAATCCAGTCTTCCGTAATATCCATTGGAGATCTGGCGGGCCAATTGATGGGTCCACGTCGTCCTATTCGCCATAGACCAAAGGACTGATCCAAATGATCATGCAGTAAGCGGCTTATATCAGGTGGTGGACCATCGTGTAAAAACCACATGTTTCGGCGTAGTCGAAACGGAGCGTCCTCTGAAAGCTCTAATAACGTACCTATGAGGAACTCCAGGTAAGATACCCCTATGAACTGTGCAGGTAAGATGATGATAATAATGTCATTGGCTTTACATCCCACTAACTACTTTTCACGGTTTTCGGGGACGCGGATTTGCAGGAATTTAGTACGATAGGAGTTCTTCACGTACCAGTAAATCTACTGAAAAAAGGCTGACGTATTTGAGCACCTTGTCAAGACTGGACTCAGAAGGCCAGTGCCTCAACCATCTGAGCCACTCAGCCCGGCAAGATGATTGGTGCAGCACTGCGTAAAGTGCTGGCCTTCTGAACCCAACTTGGGAGGCTTGGTCTTGGCTCAGTCCGGTGGTATTTGAAGGTGCTCAAATACGTCAGTCTCGTGTCTGTAGATTTATTTGCATTAAAAAATACTGCGATAAAAAATTCTGGCATTTCAGCGTCTCCGAAAACCGTGAAAATTAGTTAGTGGAACGTAAAGATATTATTATTATTATTATTATTATTATTATTATTATTATTATTATTATTATTATTAGTAGTAGTAGTAGTAGTAGTAGTAGTAGTAGTAGTAGTAGTAGTAGTAGTAGTAGTAGTAATATTATTTTTACGGAAGTTCTAATTAAACGGGTCCATTACAGTCATCATTTTACCTATCGGTACTTACTGTTCAGTAATAAGCCTTCCGTCCGCCTCTGTGGTGCAGTGGTTAGTGTGATTAGCTGCCACCCCCGAAGCTCGGGTTCGATTTCCAGCTCTGACAAGAAATTTGAAAAGTGGTACGAGGGCTGGAACGGGGTCCACTTAGCCTCGGGAGGTCAAATGAGTAGAGGTGGTCCGATTCCCACCTCAGCCATTCTGAAAGTTGTTTCCCGTAGTTCCCCCCTTCTCCAGGCAAATGCCGGGATTGTACCTAACTTAAGGCCACGGCCGCTTCCTTCCCTCTTCCTTGTCTATCCTTTCCAATCTTCCCATACCCCCGCAAGGCCCCTGTTCAGCATAGCAGGTGAGGCCGCCTGGGTGAAGTACTGGTCATTCTCCCCAGTTGTATCCCCGATCCAATGTCTCACGCTCCAGGACACTACCCTTGAGGCGGTAGAGGTGGGATCCCTTGGTGAGCCCCATGAAAAACCAACCCTGGAGGGTAAACAGATTAGGAAAAAGAAGAATAAGCCTTCTATTAGAAATGCCCGGCGGCAATTCCACAGTAGGTCTTTTTCCTTCGAGCAATGTTCACGATGGATGCAACTACGGTTTTTGAAATTTGTCTCATTAATAACAATTTCACTGAATACTTATAGCCTTTTCTTTCAGTGTCCACCGTCCTTTGAATGACCTAAAAAGTTTATGAATAAGCATAGACAACCCGCATTGTCTATTGTCAGAAATTCATCGTAGACTGTCGCAATAACAGCACAGGAATGTTGCGCCCATATTTCATTTACTTATTAACCATTTCTTTTCATTTTGTCAGCTTGGATCACTGAGTAATGCCATTGACGTCTTAAAATTCGCACACAAATACACAACACTTGATTCGCACGTATGCGCTTGTACGGATCTTCGACGTCACTGTAAGGATTCTGTGTACTTTTCACACAGAGTACCCTACACCGGTTTTCGAGTACAGCAAGCGACCTGGCACGTGAGTCATCCTCTTCTACTTGCCAAGCCTTTAGGGGAAGTGCACAACAACATGTGTTGGCCTGCGATAAGAAACAGGTTCAACAAGCCCTATACTCGGCTACTGTACTTCCGCTACGCGTGGACAGAATGACATCACCGGCGTATCCTGCTACGGCCGTTCAAAACACATTAGGTCCTGAAATATTTGGCTCAGTTATGGGCAAACTAATAGGACAAGGTAAAAATTACATAGCATATATTATGAGATGTATTTTTCTTAGCCGACTAGCTTAATATCTGCACGTATACACCTAACATTCTGTATAACACGAATCAGAGAGAAAAATGGAAGCTATCCAACACTTCAAAAAATGAAGATATCGGCCAAAGAAAGACAAGGGTCATGAATGGCGTAAAAATGAAAGACTCCCTAAGCCTCGCAACCTAATACCTCCGGGGTCAGAAAAGAACAAGAGTTAACCAAGGGAGGTCGAATGGGATTGATGAAAGTGAGGAGCCTGGCACAAGTGGAAGCAATGCCAGGACGCACCTCAGGGCCCCGTGGTCGCCAAACCACGCTCCCAAGTTGGGAGCCGCTGGGCCCCTTTTAGTCACCTCTTACGACAGGCAGGGCATACCGTGGATGTTATTCTACCGTCCTCACCCATAGGGGGATAAGGTCCACACAGCCTACATGTGGTTAATTGAGGAGCTCCGTGATGATGAAATAGCGGCTCCGGTCTAGAAAGCCAAGAATATCGATGGTGAGGATTTATCGCACTGATGCCACGTCATCTCGTAATCTGCAGGATTTCGGTCTGAGCAGCGGTCGCTTGCTGGCCAAGGTATTTAAGTGCTATGCAGCGTCATAGGGGGTAGGGGTGATACTAACACTGTAATTCAATAATCATAATTTTCCTGCATAAAAAATATCAAGACGTATCGTAATAATTCCTTTTGATAGTTTTAACGTCGAAAACGCAAAACAGACAAAATAGAGGTCCCCATACCACGAAAAACGTAAAATTAAGCAATTTCCCCAATTGGGTCGAAAGTTGAAGAGCTAAAGGGCCAGAACGGTTTCAAATTCTTAGCCTTGGATAGCTCTATCAAGTTTAAAAAACAAATTTCGAATACCACTTCCGGTCTACAAGCAGTTCGGGAAAAATCAGCCTAAAATGGCTTGTTCCTTTACCCGTTTTCTTATTGACTCAAATCCCAGCCAAATTAACGCATTTACATAGTTAATTCTGTAATGTGTTCCTTGGTTCAATACCTTCAGGCGGTTTTTGATTTTTTATTGAATGTCCACACCGTAGGTAGTTAAACGGGCTTAAGTGGAACAATTCATTGACTCACATTAGCGCTCGTAGAGGTGCTAAGTGGAACAATTCATTGACTCACATTAGCGCTCGTAGAGGTGCTTAAGTGGAACAATTCATTGACTCACATTAGCGCTCGTAGAGGTGCTTAAGTGGAACAATTCATTGACTCACATTAACGCTCGTAGAGGTGCTTAAGTGAAACTCTTCATTGAATCACATTAGTGCTCGTAGAGGTGCTTAAGTGGAACAATTCATTGACTCACATTAGCGCTTGTAGAGGTGCTTAAGTGAAACTCTTCATTGACTCACATTAGCGTCGTAGAGGTGCTTAAGTGGAACAATTCATAGACTCACATTAGCGCTCGTAGAGGTGCTTAAGTGAAACTCTTCATTGACTCACATTAGCACTCGTAGAGGTGCTTAAGTGAAACTCTTCATTGACTCACATTAGCACTCGTAGAGGTGCTTAAGTGAAACTCTTCATTGACTCACATTAGCGCTCGTAGAGGTGCTTAAGTGAAACTCTTCATTGACTCACATTAGCGTTCGTAGTGGTGCTTAAGTGAAACTCTTCATTGACTAACATTAGCGCTCGTAGAGGTGCTTAAGTGAAACTCTTCATTGACTCACATTAGCACTCGTAGAGGTGCTTAAGTGAAACTCTTCATTGACTCACATTAGCGCTCGTAGAGGTGCTTAAGTGAAACTCTTCATTGACTCACATTAGCGCTCATAGAGGTGCTTAAGTGAAACTCTTCATTGACTCGCATTAGCGCTCGTAGAGGTGCTTAAGTGGAACAATTCGTTGACCCACGCTAGTGCTCGTAGTGGTACAAAACAACAAACTGCTAATCTAATCGACTGGATAACAATGATTAAGAAAAGGATTGTAATTTTTAGGAATAAATAAACAATATATGTTCATACTTTATAACATTTTATTTACCTAAAATTGGTTGTTCATATCCCTAGGATGTTTTCAACATTGAGTTTCCTGCCTGAACTGTGAATTTTTCCCGTTTTTCTCCAAATTTACGTTCTTTGAGAAGCTATATTCCAAATCACAGTTTAAATTTCAAGAGTGAAAACCGTATTTATCCTAAAATCATAAATTAATCCCGCAACATCTTCCATACTAATTTGCCGACCACTGTACGTACAGTAAGTGATGTTGGTTGAGCCAAACGTTCCATGTCGTAACGTTAGAGCAATGTGGTTCAACAAACAAGGGCTGTCCTCAACAGATAAAGGTAGTGGAGAGGATAATAATGTTCCGTTCTACGTTAGAGAGTACCAACATTCATTAGTACGGGGTGTCCCAGTATCCCTGCAGCCATTAACGAGTCGCCGTTTGAATGAGCTCTGCGGTTCTCTAACTAAACGCTAACAACTCCAGTACATCTCTTTCAAGGCTGGAAACACACAAGCGATAGCCTGTTACTATTGCAAACACTCCCTTGTGGTCTTATTTATTCTTCACATACAAGTAAGTAAAAATTCCACACTTCTACCTCTTCAAGCAAGCAAAAGAAATGTTGAAAAATCTAGGGATATGAGCTACGAATTTTACGAAAATAAAATAGAACTAGCAGTTTCCCGCTGGCTCCACCCGCAATGTACAAAGTATGGTATTGTTCGTTACTATCCTCACGGATGTATTTGTGAAGTTTCGAGTTAATGAAATAAAGAACATGATCTGCTGTGGTAATAGAATGTAATATTACGTCAACAAAAAACTTGAAAATACATCACACAAAGAAATTGAATTAAACGTTCCTGGGAACAACACTACGCCCCGTACTGTTAAAAAGTCATTAAAAGATCTTCGTCATGGGGACAAAAGTGCTCATAACTTTTCTCAGAATCTACCAATTTAAGTATTTATTACTTCAAAAGAAAGCGCTCTATCCAGTGAAATTTTTTAGACCAAAACGAACTGGGTACCTCAATTATAACAAAAGATATGATTGATTCAATGAGAAAAAATGTTGAAGAAATGGGACGTCAAATTGAATGTACACTCTCAACTTTCCTCGGAATCAACCAATTTGAATATTTAAGATCTGAAAGGAAAGAGCTTGATCCACTGAGTGTTCTTAAGTCAAAACGAACTCCGTAAACCAATTATAACTAAAGATATGATTGCTTCAAAGAGACAAAAAATTGGAAAATATAATAATTTGAGGAATGCGGAAGTTAAGTGATTTATAGTACCTGATGACAAATCTGTGCACGAATACTTTTCAGTTAAAAGAATAATGAAGGAAATCGACCGGATAGAATGGCCGGACTGACTGACTTTATTTTTCAATTCTTTTTATAAAATAGAATGAAGTATGAGAAGGTATTCTTTATTTATTCCTAAAAATTGCAATCCTTTTCTTAATCATCGTTATCCAGTGGATTGGATTAGCAGTTTGCCTTTTTCTCCCACTACGTGCGCTAATGTGAGTCAATGCAGAGTTCCACTTATCCCCTTATAACTACATCCGGTGTGGAAATTTTTCAAAAAATCAGAAAATGATTGAAAGTATTGAACCAAGGAACACATTACAGACATAATTATGTAAACAAGTTAATTTGGATAGGATTTGAGTCAATAAGAAAACGAGTAAAGGAACAAGCGATTTAGGGCTATTTTTTCGGAACTGCAATTAGGCCGGAAGTGATTTTCGAATTTTTAAAAGTTTGATAGAACTATCCATGACTCACAAATAGGAAACTCTCCGGGCCCTTTATCCTTTCAACTTTCGGGATAATTGAGGAAACTGCTTAATTTTATGTTTGTTGTAGTATGGGGACTCCTACTTTGTCTACTAAGAAATGTAAACCGGACGAGTTGGCCGTGCGGTTAGGGGCACGCAGCTATGAGCTCACATCCGGGAGATAGTGGGTTCGAACCCCACTGTCGGCAGCCCTGAAGATGGTTTTACGTGGTTTCCAATTTTCACTTCAGGTAAATGCTGGGGCTGTACCTAAATTAAGGCCACGGCCACTTCCTCCCCATTCCTAGGCCTTTGCTGTCCCATCGTCGCCATAAGACCTATCTGTATCGGTGTGACGTAAAGCAACTAGCGATAAAAAAGGATATATATCAATGATCCTAAATTGAAATCTGTACAGTTCGTAGTTTACATGGGTGTCTCGAAAAATATAAAGTGGCAGGGCGAAGGGGTGGAATTCAGTTAGATGGAAATGTAGTAAACAGTTTGTCTTACAGCAACCACTTGGTCTTAAATGGCAGACTGTGCTGAAAGCCTGTAATCTAATACATTATCTTGGAAATGGAAATTAGCTGCAGTGAGTGAGCTTTCGAAGACTTAATTGATGTCAGTAAGGAAAAAAACGTAAGAGAAATGTATATCGGGTTAGGAATACGAAATTGGAACAGATAGATGAATTCAAATATTTAGAATGGTAATATAGTAAGTGGGAATGAATCAAGGTGCAACAAGGTAATGTAGGGAGTTAGCACTTGCGATGAACAGAATTCAGCAAGAATGAAGTCAGGTCCCGCACGAAACCATCCTTACACCGGTTTGTTTTCAGACCAACTTTTTTTGTACTTTAGTGAGAGGAGGATAGATTCAGGATATTCATAAGTCAGAAGTAAAATTAGCGGTATGATAGCTCGTACAATCAGGTGTGGAAAATGGCAGGGGGATACTCGGAATGAGGTGATAAAGGCCAAGTTGGGAATGAACTCGATGGATGAAGCGGTACGCAAAAACTGACTGTGTTTTTGGTGTCATGTGAGGTGAATGGGGGAGGATAGCTTTGCGAAGGAGAATAATGAACTCGCTCATGGAGGGTAAGACAAGTAGAGGAAGACTAAGAAGACGATGGTTAAACTCCGTTTCTAATTATTTCAAAATAGGAGATATGGAACTAGTTTTAAATGGAGTATTGTGGAGAGGTTTAGTAAATTAACAGTAGCTTGCAGACTGAACGCAGGAGGCATAACAGTCCATAAGGAAATGTACGTAGGTATGCATGTATGAAAACTGCCATTTGTTCGTTTGTCCACCCCTTGTCCCGTTTCTCTACGGGGTGGGTTTGAGGCGAGATTAATCTGTCGTGGCAGTTTTTATGACCGGATACCCTTCCTGGCATCAATATCATTAGAGGACTTAATGAGATGAAATAAATGACGTGATATATGATAGTAGGAAGGGAGAGGCTGAAACCCGGTGCCGGCACACAGCCTACTCCTATCGAATAGCACCAAAGGGTCTGCTCAAGCTTAACGTCCGCATCTCACTGGCGAATCACCATCAGTAGCGTCATACGCCCTCACTCCATATGAGCAATGTGGAGATGTTTGGAATTTAATCCAGGCTTTTGGCATGCAATCTAGTTATTAGAAATTGTATACCACCACCTCCCCTACCCTGCCGGCCAACATTTTGATGGTGAACATTTTGTTGACCAACGGGACTCGAACCGGCTAATCACGGTATCAAACCGTTTAGATTTGAATGCCTTAATGATCATGGCCACCAGGCAGGTTTTTATGAAATCTTTCATTTATTCTTATTAAATTGATTATAAGTTCCGAATGTCCCATTGTTGTAACCAGAATACTTCATATATGTCTGGATTTGTACGGCTGAAACTGACGGCGGCGATAACATTTGAAAGGTAGGAGGGTTCATAAAGTAGCTGGAGAAAGTAGAAACGCTGTCAACTGTACGTAATTCTCATCCATCACGCATCACGCCTGTACTCCGCTTTGACAGTGATGTGACACCTCGGGGATATTGGGAGCAGTGCAGGGAAAAAGACGGACATGCTAAACCTCTCAGCAAACCACACATCGGGAAAGGGAGTATGAAATACCGACATAATTTGATCCTTCTTTTCCCAGATAAGAAGAAGACATGGTGTGATTTGGGTAAAGATATGAGAGGAAGTGATGGTGAATTTTCTTATAATCCATTCGGACCTAGTGTATATTTTATACCTCTTGACGTATAATACGTCTTTCTTTTCGTTCGTGTACTCTGTCCCAAGTAAAATTTCAACAACCAGACATGAGTGTATAGTATGTTCGGCCTCATGAATCTGTATATGATAAGGCTGGATTTATAATGTTAAACTGTTGTTGTTGCTAGGGGCTTTACGTCGCACCGACACAGATAGGTCTTATGGCGACGATGGGATAGGAAAGGCCTAGGAAATGGAAGGAAGCGGCCGTGGCCTTAATTAAGGTACAGCCCCAGCATTTGCCTGGTGTGAAAATGGGAAACCACGGAAAACCATTTTCAGGGCTGCCGATAGTGGGATTCGAACCTACTATCTCCCGGATGCAAGCTCACAGCCGCGCGCCTCTACGCGCACGGTCAACTCGCCAGGTAATGTTAAACTAGTAGCACTTCTTGTGATATTTTCATTCAACGGAACTGGTTGTTGTACTCTTGTTGTAGTAGTAGTAGTAGTAGTAGTAGTAGTTGTTGTTGTTGGGTAATAATAATTTCGTGTGGCTATTTCCAGCCGAGTGCAGCCCTTGTAAGGCAGACCCTCCGATGAGGGTGGACGGCATCTGCCATGTGAAGGTAACTGCGTGTTATTGTGGTGGAGAATAGTATTGTGTGTGGTGTGTGAGTTGCAGGGATGTTGGGGACCGCACAAACACCCAGCTCCCGGGCCAATGGAATTAAGCAATGAAGATTAAAATCCCCGACCCGCCCGGGAATTGAACCCGGGACCCTCTGAACTGAAGGCCAGTACGCTGACCATTCAGTCAACGAGTCGGGCGGGTAATTACCTTTACTTTCTTATCACACTACTGTAACTTTGTAAATGACCACTGCCACCATGACATTTTCCAATTGCGATGCATTTGTTAATAATAAAAAGAATAACAAACATTTCTCTCTCAAAACTCTGGAGCTAAACATTATCAGTCTTACTAATAAAACACCCTTATACAGTTGTTAAACACTAGTATAGTTACACATTGAATAAACCTCGTACAAGCGTTGCATATTTTTCTTACTATAAAACATGCTATACGCACTGTATTACTATATTTCACGTACACACTCATTCCAAGGCGTAGGAATCTTTTCCTGCTGTTCACTGACGTATTTCTTCACGTCCACAGCCTTCATGATCACTTTGGCTGGTTATCTAGCAGCAAAACCTTTCAAGAAGCAGCGTGGTAGCACGAATAGAATAAAAATTTTAGAATGCTCGAATAAACAAGAACAGAACAGTAATACACACGTTTCAGCGGTATATTATTCTATTAATAATTATGCCACATTAATATTAATTACTAAGCTCATTCCGCGCTCATGTACCTAGTGTTGTGAGAACATGAAGTACGCACGATATAGAGCCATCTCTCGGATCTTTCATTAAGTCATTTCTGGCTGTGACCGGGCGAGTTGGCCGTGCGCGTAGAGGCGCGCGGCTGTGAGCTTGCATCCGGAAGATAGTAGGTTCGAATCCCACTATCGGCAGCCCTGAAGATGGTTTTCCATAGTTTCCCATTTTCACACCAGGCAAATGCTGGGGCTGTACCTTAATTAAGGCCACGGCCGCTTCCTTCCAACTCCTAGGCCTTTCCTATCCCATCGTCGCCATAAGACCTATCTGTGTCGGTGTGACGTAAAGCCCCTAGCAAAAAAAAAAATTCTGGCTGTAGTAATGACAGTCCGAGCATACTCTTTCGTAAATGTATATTTGATTTTTAAAGTTCCGTCATCTTGGAGAAATGGGTCACATACAGTAGTCCCTTAGAGTGTTTTATTTTACGAACATGTGCAGCCTTATAAACTCTAAATATTCCGTGCCTTCTGTGTTACAAATGTCGTGGAGATCATCAACATTATTTTCCATTGTTTCAATGTGTACTGAATGGACAAGTCAGATATTTTAACAACGATTATATTACTACAGACAGTAAATACCACTGAAATAAACTGATTGCTCCTTGTTTCCTTTTCGTCTGTCGCTGCTATACAAGACTGCTGGTCTGTATAAGCAATTCAGTGTATAACTATAACACATGTATACACAGGAGGCTTATACACGGTTAATTAGTAACAAATTGCACAAAAACGGTGCATAAACCTTGTATAAAAGTTATACACCGTTCATTGGTAGGACGATACAATTATCTAAATGTTCAATATTCGGTTAAAAAAGGCGAAGGACAAAAATACTTTTTAGAATTACTTCAAACTAGTGGCCTATAGCATGAAAGGCTGGTTAGCTTGATGATGATAAAAAAATTCAACCAAGTAATGAAAACAAATTAAATAATATTAACATTAAAATGTTGTATTTTGAAGTGCCAGGATGAGAGGCGCTGGCCTTCTGACCCCAACTTGACATGTGGGATCCTGGCTCAGCCCGGTGGTATTTGAAGATACTAAAATAAGTCAGTCCTGTGTTGGTAAATTTATTAGCACGTAAAAGAACTCTTGCAGGACTGAATTCCGACACCTCGGCGTCTTCAAAAACCGTAAATATAGTTCACGGGACGTAGCTATTATGTATTGTATTGTGACCGTGAGGCCACAAGTGAGTGAACAGGTGTTGGTGCGGCTTGTGTCTGCTTGTCGGCGAGATGGGGTGCGCGCGACCTTGGACAGGGGCGCGAACGAGTTTTTTTGTGCGGAGAGCGGCCGACTGGCTAACGGAATAAAAATAAAAAAATGAAGGTTGGTGACTGGAAGAAGGAGGCCAGCGCGTGTCACCTATAATTGCGAGGAATGACATGAATGAAATATTTGTAATATCTTTGGTGGCGACGTGCATAATTACGGAAGGCTCAAGGACTAAAGTAAAATAAACTGGATAAAAGAATAGCACATTTGGAGGATATAAATTAAAAACTGAAATTTTGGAATAATTTGCACGACCTTGTGGCTAAGATGGTGATGAAGTTGTAGATTCGTACAGGAGAAGAATTTAGCCCCTCAATTGACTTTACTTCCGTGTATGTGCACCAGACATGACATTTAAGTCATGTGATACGAATACTCGCTCTCACACACCCTCTGGCGTGTCTTGGATTACCACCTTCAGTCGCTCAGCGTGGAACGTCGCTTCACTCCTGTGCTCTACACGTCTGAAAATTGGATATAATTTAGAACAGTGCTGTGATCAGACGTCGAATGTGCAGACGTTAATCCCTTAAGTACGTGTCATTCCCAAAATACTGTTACGTGTGTGCTTGGAGCCTACTCTAAAACATTTTGTGTAAGTTTCAGCTTTCTTACGAGTGGACGCGGAAGACGTGGACGTGAATAAATTCCAGAAGAGGACGGAATCTCATATCATGGATTACCAGTGCTTCACCATGAGGTTCTAAACCTTTGACCATCGTTGGCAGCGCCGGGATGCAGATTCTTTCTTCCTGGCATGGCTGATTGAGAACCCAGACTTCCAGACATGAAGATTCATCTATAAGTTAAGTCGATTACGTCTCATTTATATCTGTTCTATGTAGTTTTGTTCTATCCTTTCTTTTTCTCTTAGTAAGCTATTTGACACTTTTTTATGGCAGTTTATTTGCTCGAATACGTCATAAAACTGACACATGTGATTATTTAATGACCATGTGACCATGAATTTGACAGTGAAGGTTCTGATAGAGTTATCCATGTGTTATCGACACCATCTCTGCTTATTGAGTAAATTTCGTCACGAATATGAATTAGTTTATGTTTGATGGATTTAATGGTAGGATATTTCGTCCGTATTTTCTATATTTTCCTTGTATTTGAACTTCTACTTGTACCTCGTGTCTGAGACAACGTGTCATCGGGATATTGGGTCCGAATTCTATGTGCGAATTTAATGTGAACATGTGCATTGGAAGCATGTGATAATTAATTGGATGTAATTAATCATCGAGACATTTTTAAGTGGATATTATGTATTTGTAGGACGATGGTAGGTCCTGATATTTCACGGCTATATATTTGAGATTAAGATGCGACAAGTTAAAGTCGTCATTGTGGTATATTGTACGTATAGAGTATATGGAATAAGTGGCATGAATCTTCGCGATACTGAGCTTTTCACATGTTTATGGATTATTCGCGATAAATGCAGTGTAGCCTAATATTAGTGTCTTCAGATGAAGAAAATGAAAGTCCATGTTTATCGATGTACTTTTAGTTCGTGGGAATATCCCAAATTTTCTCAAGTAATCCAGTAATTTCAACCTCAAGGTACAGAGGAATGTTCGAGAAGGCCTTAGGTCTAAAGAACAAGTCTTCGACGAAATATCTGAATAATGTCTGATTCATGATTATACCAGCTCATTCGTCGATGTAATTTTACTCTCATGTGGTAACTCAATCTTGCTGTAACTCAATAAATTTGTTAATAGGAGAGTAAAACGGTTGATCGACACTCGTCGACATGTACATAGTGTAGATATTTTCTTCTTTGTACTCACAGTCTTCTTACCAATTTCCGTAGTTAGCTGTAGAAGTAGTGATTTATTAATATTTAGAGGGTTATTTCTTTTATGTGTTCTATTCTGAAACATGTGACACTGATATTATCGATTGATAGTGGACAGGATCTCCACATGGATGGTATTATCCCCATTTATTTACGTTTGCAAGCCCGAGAGGCGTTTTATTTGGTTTAATCATTGGTCAAATACTTAACGTTCAATATAAATTCTCACGAAAGGAGATGTGAGACGACGTGAACAGGTATATCCGACGTCTCGGATTAACTTAGAGAAAACCAAGGCAAATTCAACTTTTCATTTCATCGTAAAGATAACGACTGTAAATTTTATTATTTTGTCATAAGTGTTAACTTTTTAAATCTTGGTTATTTCTTTACTAAATTCGTTCTTACAATTACTGCATTTTTTCCAGATTATCGATGAAGGCTTGGCCCAGACCTCATTTTTCTGAATGAAAATTTTTAATTCAACTTTAAACAAATAACTTAATAACTTTGAAGACGATAAAAAATTTTACAATGTAAATACTCTGTTAGAATGTCAGGGAAACAACTGTCGTGTACCATCCCATTTGTGTGTGCCTAGGTTTGTTACATCAAGAGCCAGATAGAATTCCTTAACGTAACGATCATAATCACAATCATAGATTTCAGGATGGCCAATATTGCATTTAATTGAATAAAAGTGTCATATTTGTTTTCTATTTGTGACGCACTCATTTGATGAACCCTATGATAATCCTGCCACATTCATTTATTTTATAAGCCTACAGCCTCCGAACTGAGCACCCCTGGGGTGTCTCGTGTTCGCAGACTGACTAGGACGGGCACATCTTAGTGGCTTTTCCCATCCGTGGGGCTCGATTTGTGGCTTAAAAACGTGGCTTAATCCATTGTGGAACTTGATTAATTGCTTCTCCACGTGGTTTAAATTGACTTGCTCAAATTATTAATTATTCACGGTTCGGCAGGTTCATTTCAGATTTAATGCCATCCCAGTTAGGTAGAATTCTAACAGAGTACGCGGAATTTTCAGAGTATTTTACTTAAGATTATGTGTTTCACATGGAAAAATGAGGGTTAGGAATTTTCTTCGTGAAACTTGAATTTGCCTTGTCACAATCAACATGTCTGGGGGGAAAGTTTCTGCATTTCGGCGTTTGCTGACACAGGTCACTTTATGAATAATAGAATGGATCTCGAGGAGATTAGGAGGTTATTAGAGACTCTGACAGTAGAGAATAAAGAGGAATTTAGGAAGATGCAGGAAGAGAGTAGGAGAGCACAGGAGGAGAATAAGGAGGAATTCAGAAAAATACAGGAAGAGAGTAGGAGAGCACAAGACGAGAATAAGGAGGAATTCAGAAAAATACAGGAAGAGAATAAGAGAGCACAGGACGAGAATAGGAAAATTCAGGAAGATAGTAATGAACGGTTGAGTCAAAAAATGAACATTATGGGTGCTGCGATACAGGAAGAGGCAAAAAAAGGTCGTGACGAACTATATGCAAAACTGGAGGAAACTAGTTGTCGGATTGACAATATCGTGTTAGAGTGCAGGGAAAATCAGAAAAAAACCCTGGAACAAGTTGTTACTCTGACGAGCCAGATTAAAGAGGATAATAAGGTTATCACCGGGAAGGTCACCGCTCTTCAAAGTGACGTAGTCCTAGTCAGAAATAACATTGAATCTGTGAGGAAGGAGATAGATGTTATTAAGGTAGAGATTTCTACGGCACAAGAAGAGATGTCAGAACAAGTGAAAAATCTTAGAGGAGAGGTCACAGAAGACTTGAAGAAAATAAAAGAGAAGGTCGACGATGATCTCCGTTCCGTAAAGGACAGTATCTCAGTCAACCAAATGGAGATACAAGATATTTCACTCCAGTTCGATGATATCAAGAGCATGATTGACAAAGACAAGTCGGAAATACTCGAGCAAATTATTAATCTTGCCGGAGATGTCAAGTCCGGGAAACAGAAGATGGAGGAAAATATGGACGCCCTCCAAAAATTAGAAAAAGAAGTAGGATTCTTGAAGTTGCAGGATAGGAGCACTAGGGTCTTAGTGACATCATTAATGGACCGACAGAGTAATGTCGAAGAGGTCGTACAGGCTAAATCTACTGTAACAGAAGGAATATCGCCCATAGCTGAATCGTCTCAGAATACTACCCACATTGAACAACCCACAGTAAATCCCAGTACTACACCGGCACAAAGCGTACCTCAAATCATTAATTTTATCCGAATGAGCGAGGACAGGCCTAGAAAATTCAACAACTTAAACGGGGTCACGCCTAAAAATTTCATTAGGGACCTTGATGAATATATTCGTGAACAGAAGATCCCTACTGAAAAACATCTGCGAACAGCGGAGAAATTTTTAGAGGGAGACGTGCTCAACTGGTACCATGCTTTCCGTTATACGTTTGAAGACTATGAAAGTTTCAAGCGCTTATTCCTACAGAGATACTGGGGAGCGGATCTGCAACAAGCACTACGGTTGGATTTATATTCACGAAAATATTCCACAGATGGGCAGACGCAGTACGCTAATTACTTCTGTAATCAAGTACGACGAATGAAAGACCTCGACACTCCACCATCTGAAAATGAGTTGGTCCAGGCGATAACAAAGCAGTTTCCTGTGGAAGTACAGCGCTTACTCATTGCCGCTAATGTTCAGACCGCCGTGCAGGCTGAGGTTATTCTCAGACAGCTCGACCACACCATGAATGTCTCAACAGTACCGAAAACTCAAAGGAGCAATACTTATCAGGTCAACGTAATAGACACTCCGAAAAACCGGAATTCGCCTCCAATGCATGAAAACGGAAATCAGAGTGGACCTAAAGAGTACAAAAACTATCCCAGAGCGTACGATCGTCGATGGGAAGAGAGAAGAATGAGACCCAGAGAGGACAGGATGGAAGATCCGAAGAATGTCCGAAGAAGGGGAAATTACAGGACACGGGATCGACCACAGGACTATAGACGGAATAGGCCTTATGATAGACCTAGATATTATTCAGATCGTAACTACCGGAATTTCAGAGATGAAATGGAGAACCGTCATCGAGAAAGCATGAGGTACATTGAAGAATTACGGAAGGAAACTGAAAAAGGCTCAAAATGGAAGGACGCCATTCATAATCAAGACACCGATCCAGATGTGATGGGAGCCGAGAGCCCACAGTTCCAGCGACACCGGAATTCACCTCATGATGATAGATTAAATCCTTCGGCACCACAATATCAACCTGAAAATCAGGGCGCCAGAAGAAAGACTCCAATGTGAAGATATTAAACCATTACTCTCCTATGAACATTTATATTCAATGCCTCGAACCTAAGACTCTACCGTAAAGCAGAAGAGTGAAGAAAAAAAAAGAAAAGACCCAGGTCGGCTATCGAAGAAATACCAGTTTGTGCCGTGCAGAATGACTACCGTTCAGACAACTGACAGATGCCTGAAATTATAAATACCATGGGAAATTAAACAGTGAAGTGGACAGCATACGGACCACATTTTAAGGAATGAACACGATTGTAAAAATTTTTAACCTTGCTTAAAAATTTTTGTCCCAGTAAGAGGTGGATGTGACCGTGAGGCCACAAGTGAGTGAACAGGTGTTGGTGCGGCTTGTGTCTGCTTGTCGGCGAGATGGGGTGCGCGCGACCTTGGACAGGGGCGCGAACGAGTTTTTTTGTGCGGAGAGCGGCCGACTGGCTAACGGAATAAAAATAAAAAAATGAAGGTTGGTGACTGGAAGAAGGAGGCCAGCGCGTGTCACCTATAATTGCGAGGAATGACATGAATGAAATATTTGTAATATCTTTGGTGGCGACGTGCATAATTACGGAAGGCTCAAGGACTAAAGTAAAATAAACTGGATAAAAGAATAGCACATTTGGAGGATATAAATTAAAAACTGAAATTTTGGAATAATTTGCACGACCTTGTGGCTAAGATGGTGATGAAGTTGTAGATTCGTACAGGAGAAGAATTTAGCCCCTCAATTGACTTTACTTCCGTGTATGTGCACCAGACATGACATTTAAGTCATGTGATACGAATACTCGCTCTCACACACCCTCTGGCGTGTCTTGGATTACCACCTTCAGTCGCTCAGCGTGGAACGTCGCTTCACTCCTGTGCTCTACACGTCTGAAAATTGGATATAATTTAGAACAGTGCTGTGATCAGACGTCGAATGTGCAGACGTTAATCCCTTAAGTACGTGTCATTCCCAAAATACTGTTACGTGTGTGCTTGGAGCCTACTCTAAAACATTTTGTGTAAGTTTCAGCTTTCTTACGAGTGGACGCGGAAGACGTGGACGTGAATAAATTCCAGAAGAGGACGGAATCTCATATCATGGATTACCAGTGCTTCACCATGAGGTTCTAAACCTTTGACCATCGTTGGCAGCGCCGGGATGCAGATTCTTTCTTCCTGGCATGGCTGATTGAGAACCCAGACTTCCAGACATGAAGATTCATCTATAAGTTAAGTCGATTACGTCTCATTTATATCTGTTCTATGTAGTTTTGTTCTATCCTTTCTTTTTCTCTTAGTAAGCTATTTGACACTTTTTTATGGCAGTTTATTTGCTCGAATACGTCATAAAACTGACACATGTGATTATTTAATGACCATGTGACCATGAATTTGACAGTGAAGGTTCTGATAGAGTTATCCATGTGTTATCGACACCATCTCTGCTTATTGAGTAAATTTCGTCACGAATATGAATTAGTTTATGTTTGATGGATTTAATGGTAGGATATTTCGTCCGTATTTTCTATATTTTCCTTGTATTTGAACTTCTACTTGTACCTCGTGTCTGAGACAACGTGTCATCGGGATATTGGGTCCGAATTCTATGTGCGAATTTAATGTGAACATGTGCATTGGAAGCATGTGATAATTAATTGGATGTAATTAATCATCGAGACATTTTTAAGTGGATATTATGTATTTGTAGGACGATGGTAGGTCCTGATATTTCACGGCTATATATTTGAGATTAAGATGCGACAAGTTAAAGTCGTCATTGTGGTATATTGTACGTATAGAGTATATGGAATAAGTGGCATGAATCTTCGCGATACTGAGCTTTTCACATGTTTATGGATTATTCGCGATAAATGCAGTGTAGCCTAATATTAGTGTCTTCAGATGAAGAAAATGAAAGTCCATGTTTATCGATGTACTTTTAGTTCGTGGGAATATCCCAAATTTTCTCAAGTAATCCAGTAATTTCAACCTCAAGGTACAGAGGAATGTTCGAGAAGGCCTTAGGTCTAAAGAACAAGTCTTCGACGAAATATCTGAATAATGTCTGATTCATGATTATACCAGCTCATTCGTCGATGTAATTTTACTCTCATGTGGTAACTCAATCTTGCTGTAACTCAATAAATTTGTTAATAGGAGAGTAAAACGGTTGATCGACACTCGTCGACATGTACATAGTGTAGATATTTTCTTCTTTGTACTCACAGTCTTCTTACCAATTTCCGTAGTTAGCTGTAGAAGTAGTGATTTATTAATATTTAGAGGGTTATTTCTTTTATGTGTTCTATTCTGAAACATGTGACACTGATATTATCGATTGATAGTGGACAGGATCTCCACATGGATGGTATTATCCCCATTTATTTACGTTTGCAAGCCCGAGAGGCGTTTTATTTGGTTTAATCATTGGTCAAATACTTAACGTTCAATATAAATTCTCACGAAAGGAGATGTGAGACGACGTGAACAGGTATATCCGACGTCTCGGATTAACTTAGAGAAAACCAAGGCAAATTCAACTTTTCATTTCATCGTAAAGATAACGACTGTAAATTTTATTATTTTGTCATAAGTGTTAACTTTTTAAATCTTGGTTATTTCTTTACTAAATTCGTTCTTACAATTACTGCATTTTTTCCAGATTATCGATGAAGGCTTGGCCCAGACCTCATTTTTCTGAATGAAAATTTTTAATTCAACTTTAAACAAATAACTTAATAACTTTGAAGACGATAAAAAATTTTACAATGTAAATACTCTGTTAGAATGTCAGGGAAACAACTGTCGTGTACCATCCCATTTGTGTGTGCCTAGGTTTGTTACATCAAGAGCCAGATAGAATTCCTTAACGTAACGATCATAATCACAATCATAGATTTCAGGATGGCCAATATTGCATTTAATTGAATAAAAGTGTCATATTTGTTTTCTATTTGTGACGCACTCATTTGATGAACCCTATGATAATCCTGCCACATTCATTTATTTTATAAGCCTACAGCCTCCGAACTGAGCACCCCTGGGGTGTCTCGTGTTCGCAGACTGACTAGGACGGGCACAGTATATTATGAAGCAGAATGCTACAGTAAGATTTCTTTATAATGATCCATTGTATACTGTGACACTATTTTAATCTCGTACACACGTTTTTAGCAACATTAACATTTCCTGTACAATTAAGGCGGCTAAATTGTACAGATATTTTCCCGGCAAGACAGATTCTCTACTTTCTTTAAATTCTGTCCTTGGTCTTTGATTATTATCATTGCAAAAGGCAGTCTTATCCTGAATTGCAGTCTTGTCGTTGAGAAATGCATGTTAGAATCTGTATACACTAATTTAACTTTTGGAATGGAAATGATATTTCCCTTTCCAATACCTGTAATAACTTCCAGTATCATAGATCGTTCCATTAAGTCACGCGCCACCATGCCAACTCCACTAACTAATCCTGAGCCTAAGTTCATATTTCAGATCAGCATTACAATTGCATCAAATTTCAGGATGAGTTCCTGTAGGTATAATGGAGGTGAGGAATTCTAGCGGTATGTTTAACGTCTCCGTTGGATCATGTGTCATGACTGTGTCGATACTACTGCAGTAGTCTTTGAAATGTCCACGAATAACGGATAAGTTGTTTGCTCCTTTGTGCTTACCTCCATTTACCCTCTAAGGAGCGGAATATTTCGAAACACTGCCTTATTAATATATAAAACATAAATATCCAAGGCATAAAAGAGTAACCATTACACAAAATTTCAAATTTGTATGACAAATGGTTTTGAAGGAGTTATTATTTCAATTTTTGATGTTTAATACCCATTTCAATCCCTTAAGGGTGAAACTGTTTCAATCCCTTTCATTGTGAGTACCTAAGGTATGAGGGCAACTATTGTGTGACATTTTAACTTCGTACATTACGGGGTGTCACAGATATGGTGATGAAGCTACGGGTCGTATTTGAATCAATACATATATTTATAATTTTAATTTCTTTAAAATTTAAATAAACATATTGAGTTTCTAAAAAAATTCATACATTTGAGTTTATAACAAATAGAGAATGAAATCTCGCATCTTTATGGGTACTACAGTACTTTAACAATCTTGTGTAAGCATCGGAGTCATATGTATTGTGATTACTCACTGATTTAAAATGAAACTGAATTAAAATATTCAATCGTCGGACTATGTACTCACACTTAGTACTTAGCTAATTACTTACACGTACAATTGTTGATGGGCGCCAGCTACAAATAAATGTAACGATAATAGAACTAGAGTCTTGAATATCTCTACGGTGTGAGGTAGTAAGCCTACTTTGACAGCATAACATATAGGTTCTGGGAAAAGGATGTTGAAGTATGATTTCCCCATTAAAGTTTGAAGTTATCTAATTCTACCATTGAAATAAAACCATAAATTGTATTTGATACTAAACAATATAATATATTCTTTAACTTGATAATTAAAATGGCAAGACTTGTTGCGATAATATAGATATCACATCAAATTCTGAAATTACAAATGAAAGAAACTCTAGGCATTAAATTCGAAATCCTGTTGACCGGACATTTAAAAGTTTTACAATAAATTTATCCCTCACTGTTTCACGTAACAGTACCTTCAACACTTTTAGTGTTATTACGACGTATTCTTTTGAGTGGGTATCAGTTGTAAGTATCTCAAACCTAATTTGGTGAAGTATCCTTTGAAATTTCACAAACGAGATATAGCATGACTTGAAATTATATTCACACATCACAATCAACTTTACAAGTAATTCACTGATAACTGTTAGTCTTGCACGTTATAAATTTCATATTAGAGCCAGTATTGTCAAAGTATCAACTTGTGAAAATTTAGATTTTATAATTCCACCTTTAATATACTGTAATTGTCTTTATTTACTTATTTTAATGTGTGCTCGCGTTATTTTTAATGTTATGTATTTGTATTTGTGACTGAAGATGTCCTACAAGAGGACGAAACATGTTTCACGAGTGTAATTTAATGTAGTCTTTGTAATAAAGACAATTACGGTATTGTAAAGGTGGAATTATAAAATGTAAATTTTCACAAAAAAATGTCAGTCTGCATTAAAACGACACATTATTCGGCTGTCACCGAACTGACAAAAGAACTCGACCGAACAGATACAAGAAACACACTCAAAACATATAATCCATTTGGTCACCGACGATTAGGTATCCATATCACTGTTCGCCATCCATCTCCTTCCAATTGACTCCAGTTGACTTGATTGCAAGTCTCTCCATTCAACTCGTTCCAACCAAATGAACTCACCCTACAGGATACAGCCCTTTATATTGAGATAAGTTGTCACACACACGTCATTTTTAAAGAATACATGATGTAACTACCACCCAGCTTCAAACTATTACATATAGTTATCAAATAGCCTCATGCAAAGTAGAAACTCCCAGAAATTATCTCATAGTCTAAATCCATACAATGACAGAGCGATGACTCGTTAGTTACTATAACAGTATTGCACCATGTGTTGCAATGTTAAAAGGTTTCACAAAACATATCCATATCTGATATTAGGCAGCAACTCTCATTCTACATAATTTTGATGCTAATACACACACACACATAAATATGTACAATTAATTAACTACAATGACGCAAGCGATAATTAATTAATCAATTAATTAATTAATCAGATTAGAGAATTGAATCAAATAATAATAGTAATAATATAGATACAATAATAATAGTAATACTAATACTAATAATAATAACAATAACAATAATAATAATAATAATAATAATAATAATAATAATAATAATAATAATAATAATAATAATAATAATAATACAGATGAAGGCTTGTAACAGGATTTGAACCGTTACAGTATAAATAGTATATAATTAATAATTCGTGAAAATCGTTTAGAAAAATCTGCTGTAGAAGAACGGTTACACAAGATGAAAAGAGCGTGAGGCAACACTAAGAATTTCTACAACAAGAAATTATCTAAGATATCTTAAAGTAAGGCGCTACAGTACATTGATGAAACCAGAATGTTTTTACTCAAGTGAATGTCTAGTTCCGAACTAATGTTTGGATAAACTGAAAGTACTAGAAGGAAGAATCATGATAAAACTCATAGGAGCAATGAAAACAACAGAACAATGGAAGAAAAGAAGTAAGAAAGAAATATATCAGTACATAGAAAATAGAACAGAAACAGTAAGGAAAGAGAGATTGGATGATAACAGATTGACAAAACAGATATTGAAGTACCTTTGGGAGAAAAAGTCAACAGAGAGCTGGATAAAAAAGGTCAAGAAAGGTTTATAAAGGAATAAAATAAGAGAAGGGGAAATCATAGAAAGAGAAATGTTAAAAAGGAAGCTTTAAGGATGGAAGGATTCCAAGATAGAATGAAATGGAAATGCGGTCCAAAGTGGTCTGAGAAGGGGAGAACAAAGTATAGTGAAATGATGAAGAAATACTGGAAAGTACGGAAGAGGAAACAACAAAGAGGAAAGATTGGAAACTGATATGTAGTCCCTAGCAGGCCTCATCTTAAAGAAGACAGATAATAATCGCTTACGTCATTGTGAGTGATAGGGACGCCCACCACTTGTGTTGAAATAGAGATTGCCACGAAGCAATAAAGTTAGTATGGCTTACGACCCCATGATTCAAGAGGATCGTTACATTTTTCTCGTAAAACTCTAATCTTACTAGCAACCGTCGGTCACCATAACTCCCAAACATCGTAGTAGGAGCAGTTGAAAGATTGAAAATTGTGCAAAATTTGCAAAGTTTCGTAATATTTTCGGTCTAAATGAATCAAAAACTTCCGTAAATGCATCAAATCAATCAATCAGCATTGATCTGCATTTAAGGCAGTGGCCCAGGGGGCGAATTCCCTATCTGTTGTTTTTCTAGCCTTTTCTTAAATGATTGCAAAGAAATTGAAAAACATCTCCCTTGGTAAGTTTTCCAATTCCTAACTCCCCTACCTATTAATGAATATTGGCCACAATTTGTCCTCTCGAATTCCAACTTTATCTTCATATTGGGATCTTTACTACTTAAAAAAACCACTCAAAATTATTCGTCTACTAATGTCATTCCACGCCATCTCTCCACTGACAGCTTGGAACATACCACTTAGTCGAGCCCAAACTTTGCAACATTTTCGTAATGCTACTTTTTTGTCGGAAATCACCCAGAACAATTCGAACTGGTTTTCTTTGGATGTTTACCAGTTCTCGAATCAAGTAATCCTGGAAGGTCCTTGGGGTCTTACCATAGACTTATATGCCCTCTCCTACATCCTTATTACAACCTCTAAATACCGTCATAACCATGTACAGAGACTTGTACCCTTTATTTACAATCCCATTTATGTGATCACTCCAATGAAGATCTTTCCTTGTATTAGGCCTAACACCTAGATACTTACAGTGATCACCATAACGAACTTTCACCCCATCAACGCAGTAATTAAAACTGAGAGGACTTTTCGCATTTGTGAAACTCATGACCCGACCTTTAACCCCATTTATCATCATACTATTGCCTCTTGTCATCTCAGAATATTGTCTATGTCTTTTTGCAGTTGCTCACAATCTTGTAAATTATTTATGCACAGAATAATATCATCCGCGAAAATCCTTATCTCTGATTCCACTTCTTTACTCATATCATTTATATATAATATATATATATAAGAAAATAAAAAGGTTCAATAATACTGATTTGAGGAATTTCCCTCTTTCATTACACTAGTCAACAGCCATTTTGCATCTGGAATGTGATACATCAACTAGTATGTATTTTGGTGTGTAGAATCCGAATATACCTTTCAAAATGTTCTAGCACGTACCGTTTTTGAGTTTTTAAAGGTTTTTTATTTATTTTTGTATTCAGTATTTCCCTTTTTGCTGTTCTGTTTTGATGTCTAATTGTTTCTTATTGATTTGCAGAGGAGATCTAGAAGATCTACAAATCGTCAGTAAATGGTTGGTGTGGTAATCCAGTGGTGTGAAAGAGATCCTCAGTGAGTGTTTCCTGTAAAAGATAGTGCAAACTTTTTGTGTTTAAAACTTACACTAAGAAAAATGGCAACTAGTAAATCTCGTTGCTGTCTAAACCACCCCGACAACTTTTGTTATGTGTGTGGGAAATTCACTCCAAAAGCCCAAAGAAAACCAATCACTGATTTGGTTAAGAAGGCATATAAATTGTATTTTGATTGTCCTGTTGGTGATCAAGATAAAAATTTTGCACCTCATATTGCCTGCATAACCTGTACTACAACCTTAACCGAGTGGTTGAAAGGAAAACGCCGAGCCATGCCATTCGCTGTTCCGATGGTGTGGTGTGAGCCTAAAGACCATTATTCAGACTGTTACTTCTGTCTTACAAATATTTCGGGACATTCAAGCAAAACTAGACATAAAATAAAGTATCCAAATGTATCTTCAGTGCATTTGCCTGTGCCCCATGATGAGGGGTTGCCTGTTCCTGTCTGTAACTTGAAAGCCACGGAACCAGACACCATGTCAAGTGAATCAGAAAGTACTGAACATATAGAAGAGTACTGCCCTAAATATCATGACACTTCACCTCAGCTCTTTAATCAAGAGGAATTGAACGATTTAGTTCGCGATCTAAAACTTTCGAAACAGCAAGCTGAACTCTTGGGGTCGAGACTGCAGCAACGGAACCTTCTAGCTTCAGGGACAAAAATTTCCTGTTTCAGATCAAGAGGTGCTTCCTTCGCTCAATATTTCGATATGCAGAATTCAATGTGTGTATGTAGAGATGTCAATGGTCTGATGATGCAGCTAGGTGTACAACATAATCCACAGGAGTGGCGACTATTTATTGACTCCAGTAAAACCAGCTTGAACGCAGTACTACTGCATAATGGCAATGCATTTCCATCGGTACCTTTGGCTTATGCAGTAGACATGAAAGAAACTTATGAAGCCATGGCTTTGCTGCTAGAGGCAATCAAATATAAGGATCATGAATGGCAGCTTTGCTGTGATTTAAAAGTTGTTGCACTTCTTACAGGTTTACAGGCTGGATTCACGAAATACTGCTGCTTTTTGTGCCTTTGGGACAGCCGTGACACCAAGAACCACTATACAGTCAAGGAGTGGCCTATAAGGAAGTCATATGTTCCTGGAAACGTAAATGTGAACAATACCCCATTGGTTGAGCCCGATAAAATCATTTTGCCTCCCCTTCATATCAAGTTGGGCCTTATTAAGAACTTTGTAAAAGCTCTGGATAAAGAAGGTGAGGCCTTCAAACACTTAAAAGAAAAGTTTCCCAAATTAAGTGAGGCAAAGCTGAAAGAGGGTATATTTGTTGGACCACAAATAAGAAAATTGCTGAAAGACCCAACCTTTGATACCAAACTCACAGATATCCAATTAGCTGCTTGGTCTTCTTTTAAAGCAATTGTGAAGGGCTTTTTGGGTAACAGGAAAGACAAAAACTATGTAATCATTGTGAATGATCTGTTGGACAACTATAAGAACATGGGGTGTAGAATGTCGCTTAAAATTCACTTTTTACATTCTCACCTTGATTTCTTCCCGGAAAATTTGGGAGCCGTAAGCGATGAGCATGGTGAACGCTTTCACCAAGACATTCTTACCATGGAACACCGTTACCAAGGCCATTGGAACCCTTCGATGATGGGTGACTACTGCTGGGGTCTTGTTAGGGAGAGTGATGAAACGGCAAACAAAAGAAGAGCTCCGTCGTCGCATTTTTCAAAAACCAAAGACGATTAAAGGTGAAAATATCTTCTGAACTAATTTGGACCTTTTATTGGCATCATGCCCATATATACATACAAAACAGTATTGATTTCAAACGTTCTGAATGTGTATTTTTGTTTGACTTAATTGTGTCAATTTTCGCTATTGCCGTTTTTTATTCTGCTGCATATCTAGGAAATGTGACGTCATAGAGAAAAACTGATTTTACCAGTGTATTCAGCACCCCAAAATTAGGTAAATCCACCCATTTACAAACCAGATGCAGAAAAAAAGTTTAAATTTGTTAACTAGTGTTATTACAAGATTTCATAAATTTTCACCTTCTCTAATTCTCTGAGTCGTATTTTCTAGATATTCATTCACTCTTTTATCTAGTTCAATAGCCCTCAGTGTTGCCAGAAATCTCCTATGATATACCCTATCAAATTCCGTAGATAATTCAATCGTAATACAGTCCATTTGACCTCCTGAATCCAAGATATCTGCTATATCGTGCAGCAATCCTACAAGTTGAGCGATATCTGAAGAACTGAGTGAGTTTTAGAAGTTTATATTCGATTGGAGGTCTGCAAGCGAAGCGGACGTGTGTGCGGTAGTGCTGAGTGCTAAGTTGTGTTAGCTAAATGGGGATAGGCATTGACCTCTACCGGGCGGTCATCTTCCGATGTACGTACCAGGTATGTGGACCAAATTGTGGTATTAATTACTTCGAAATGGTGTACTTAGCGAAACTGATCACTGTGCCATAGTAATTGGAGGAGTGAGCCCCTGAGTTGGGAAGATATAGAAAAAATGCAGGAGGTCGTACTGGAGGTCAGCCAAACAGATACGACTAGGGAGGTGATCATGGAACAGAACTTTAAAAGTTACCCTGAGAGGACATATTGCAAGATAGGAGAATACCTAGATACATGTCCCACCTCTTGGCTGAATGGTCAGTCTTGAGACCTTCAATTCAGAAGGTTTTGGGTTCAATTCCAGGCCGGGCCGGGGATTTCAATCATTTCTGATTAATTATTCTGGCCCAGAGACTGTGTATTTGTGTTTGTCATAACACTCTACTCTTCATATTCAGACAACACACCACAGGAACACGCAATAGTAATTACAACCTCCCAAATGGGGTTGTGTCCGGAAGGGCATCCGGTTGTAAAACAGGACGAAATCCACATGTGCGGTACAATGCGTACCCGCGTCCCCACAGGCGTGGGAAAATCGGTAGAAGAAGACGAATGAGTAGTGTAACATTTCCCTGGAAATTCTACAAATATATACACGGTATTAAAATAGTTTATTAAAAACAGCTTTGGTAAATCCGTCCGCACTTTGTACTGGACCAATTTACCTCATTTTGTTTTATTCCCTGTGGAATTACCTACCGGTGAATCAGGAGACATTGATAGGTCTCTAAGATCAGACAACTTTGAGAAATCATGAAATAAAATCATTAAATGAACACTCCAATAATGGCAGGCGAAGGCTTATCCTAACCCGCAATACATTCCGTACTTCGCAGGTTGCTAAGCGACTAAACACTTTCCATTATAAATTGTGATATATGTGATTTTCATCCATAGTAATATGATTGCATGCAGCCATCTTTGATTACTACTTGTCAAACCAGAGAGATGTTTTCAAGTTGTTTTATGTCGTACCGACACAGATAGGTCTTATGGCGACGATGGAATAGGGAACGCCTAGGGGTGGAAAGGAAGTGGCTGTGGCCTTAATTAAGGTACATCCCCAGCATTTGCCTGGTGTGAAAATGGGAAACCACGGAAAACCATTTTCAGGGCTGCTGACAGTGGGGTTCGAACCTACTATCTCCCGAATACTGGATACTGGCCGCACTTACGCGACTGCAGCTATCGAGCTCGGTCCTTGATTTTCTAGCCTTGCCCAGCTTCCAAATATATTCAATAGATGGCAGAGCGTTCCTAATATGTTACATGCTGCTAAGAGAAAAAAGTCTACGTACAAACAGACCCCGTCATGTCATACGCCTTAGACATTATCTGGGAACACCTATCGAAGGATAACCTAGCTACACAAGAAAGAGTGAAGGCCATGTATCTTCAAAAAATTCTCTGCCTGGGAAAAAAACGCTCCTTCGAGACTAACCTAGGAACTCACGATACAACCATTCTATATACTGTAGAAAAACTGCGATGAAAAGTACGGGTCGGTAGATGCAGAATGGGCCTCGGTCAGCAAGTGGTCACGGCTGGTCCGTGGTCCAACAGCTCTGCACTCTGACCGGCCAACCGAGCAGAGGAGGGGTGACCACGCCTCTACCGTGGATCTACGCCTCTGCATTCGAGAGACGGGACAGGGCTGGACCTCGCGGTTGGCCCCAACCGTCGGCTGTCCTGAGAATGGTTTTCCGTGGTTTTCCTTTCTCCTGCACTAAGGCGAATGCCGGGACAGTTCCTAGTATAGGCCACGGCCGCCAAATCCCTCACCTTCTCCGAGCATCTCCTTCACCGTAACAAATCGCCCGGCCTGAGAGACGGCGTCACCGTCTAAGAGGCCCGCCTCCCCCTTCAGGGGAGGAATGAAAACATTTTAGTAGTAGTAGTAGTGGTAGTAGTAGTGGTAGTAGTAGTGGTAGTAGTGGTAGTAGTGAAAAATACCAGTGCCTTCTTCGACACAATACCAAGCTTTACATCAAGAGCTGCGGGATAAATTAGCGAATATGTGGATAAAATTTTATCAAACAGACGGCATGATGACGACAGAATGGATGAATTCTGACCACCAACTGCGGCGTGCCATAACACGCTTCTTATTAAATATTTCTAAATCCATTGAAAAGCGCAGGCAAAACAATATGATTATGACATGCATATCAAGGCGAGTTATCTGACCTATTTATAACGAATGTTGCGGAGCAGCGCGGGTCCACTAGGCTTTATATAAATTATCTTATTATGGACTACTCACATCGCCGCAACATCACTCACAGCTCGCACCAGCAGCCGTCATTCAACTGAACGCCGTAAAACTCCATACTTCCGCTCGCCACGTCATCGCAACGTTACGTCACCGTCTCGAATGAACTGTATGTTTAAAAGCTTCCTGTACCTTCCATACACCTCCTATATAAACTCTGACTCTCCCAACTTACAATCAGACTGCTTTGGTGTGTGTGTGTGTGTGTGTGTGTGTGTGTGTGTGTGTGTGTGTGTGTGTGTGTGTGTGTGTGTGTGTGTGTGTGGAGGGCAGAGCATTCAGCTACTCGGCGTGCTATTGAATTCGATATTACCATCTTTTCGCCTGGACTAAGTTGCACCACACTTAGTGAGCAAAGACTTTGTTTATGGGGACTTTGATTCCCAGGGCCTTTCTGGCTGTGGCATCTCGCCTCCAACCAATCAATCAATAAATCAATCAATCAATCAATCAATCAATCAATAGGGGCGCCGAAGGGGCGCAATAAAAATTCTCCGACCGCTCAATTTATCTCAGGGTAAATTTTCTTGTATCGCTTCCTTTAATGTTAGTTCCGAAGAGAGTTGTAACTGCTTATAAATCGCTACTCAATGTATCGGATGAACGTCTCCATCCCCTCGCATCTAACTCAACGCTTAACATAACATTAATCGCACTATCTCTACTTAACATCACACTATTCTACTGTATCAACCCATAAATTACTACTCACACATGTTCAATCTTAACCAACTAGTTTAGTATTACACCCTTCCGGGCTTCGTATGGATGACCCACGCATAAGAATGCCTCCACGTAACGGGGTAAACACCTACGGATGAGATGGATTGAAGAACGGGTCGAATTGCTTCACGAGCTTCGAACCGCTTCCCTTCCTACTTTCTGTGCCGGCCCGGCAGCCTGAGCACCTGGGGGAGTGGTACGTTCGAAAGAAAAAAAACAAATACTTAAGATGGAGCCTTATGTCTATAATATGAAAGTAGGATCTCTGGGTTCAAATGCCTAGTGGATACTGCTTAGCACTGCTACAAATGACAAGAATCATAAGATAGGGGTTACGAATACGAATTTATTCAAATATGACATATTAAGAAATTGACACAGCTCTATACAATGACTCCCCACATATGGGAGGAAAAGAAAATAATGATCCCTTTAAAATATGAGTCGCCCATGGGCGTCGTCTGCATAACGGTATGATTGAGGTTTTGCGATTTGCTATCGTTCATCTTTCCTCATTAGTTCAGACCGTTCATGAAATTTTTATATTATTCTGTCGATCACACCGCGAGATGTTCTGATGTCCCTATTCACAAATTACTTGTTGTTCTTAGCACGAACATAACCGGGGCCTACGCTACATAATTTTCATATTAAAAGAAACATTTACATGATACACAAACAAACACACATACCATTTAGCTAAACCCCGGACTCCTCATCTATCACCAAGACCACGCAACGTGCACATAGGTTCTGTTTGAACTCAAAAATATATGCACATAATTACGAAACATACACAGATATACGGATATATACACTTCATGCACAAAGGAGAGCCATTCCTAGAAAGAAACAGCATGGTTATCAATGTCTCCGGCCCAAGGCGCACGCCTGGAGCAGCTCGCTCAAGGGCGCCATCATAATCCGGAGTCGAACTGGCCGACTCCCGACCGAGAGGTACTGTGGGTTTCTGTAGATCCCTAGAATAGCTATAGTCTCATATCACCGGATATCTGGGGGAGATCCCTACTCATTTATTAAATATCTTTTAAAAATCACCGTAATATTATCATTATACAAGTATTCTTAGCTAAGCCATTTAAACCAAACAGAAGAGCGCGGGGTTGACACAGGGCTCCAAGTCTTAACACAATGGTTCAAAGGGATCCCTCTGTCACGAGGGCGAGAGCCAGACATTCACAAAAAAAAGGAGGGCGGCCATTCACTTCGCACGGCCATTTCTCATTCATTGGCCACGCCAGATTCTTCTCTCCCTCACACGTCCACCCTCTCATCTCGGGGACACATATCCATGGCCCACTTCATTTGTTTATTCATATTATCGTGGAATTCCCCTGAAATACTCTTTTATTCTCTCCCTTCTCATTATTAACGCTGAACGTCGACTGTGGGCACGATCACTTCTAACTCATCTCATCGTAAATTCCTCGGGCATTCGGCCCTCTCACTACGTCTCATATCGCGTATCTTCTTCCCTTGGTCATAGGGCTCTCATGACCCCTTCAGTCCACCTTTTCACACTCCTCGCTCCTACCACAGGAAATATACCTATATTTAAATCTTCTGACCAAAGATTAGGGACTCCTGCCTCTGGGCCCCACCCCGGCTATAGATTTAAAAAAAACACTCCAAACCATTCTGGCCAATTACTCAAAAATCACGGGAGACTTGCACATGGTTCCTCACACCTACCTAAATAACACACCATATACCTCTCTCGGTCGGGATTTCTTCTTTCTTGCTGTACATGCACTGATTATATGTGTAAGCTAGGCATGCATTGACTGACTGACCCATGAGTTTCCCCGGCATATACGACAGCCACGTGGGACAGTAACTACCAACATTTTGACATGGTTTTCCCTGCTCGCCAGCACTATTGTTCCAACCACCCCTAAGGGAAACTCAAATATTCTCCTAACCTTGTTCCCATATTTGCGAGGACATTCCACATATTACTAGAAATATAACCCTCACGATAAGCTAATCATTAAGAAAAAAATGAGTCGTCCGGGAATTTAGCTCCCCTGAATTTACTTCAACTATCTAAAGATCAATAAAATTTCCATATAGGACATGCATTATCTTACAACATTTTGATATTTACAAAGAAAGCTAATCCTATCCCCCGGTTATGTGACATGCTTAGAAATTAGATTTGGACATCACTCATCTGTTTGGTGGCCGTTGTTTCTCCTTCCACGGGAGACCCATGGTGGAGCTTTAGTGCCGCATGGCCACGCGGTTGGTGGCGGGCGTGCAGTCCTTCATCCCTGGTCCATACAAGTCCGACATCCTGGGAAACTCGTTCACAGCTGAACTCTTACAGTAATCCAAAATGGGTGACACTTTACACTCGTCACACGGCCTCTATTTCCAGAGTTTACACCACGAATAAGACGGTCTTTCAAATCACGGCGGGCGCGTTCACAGCAGGGATCGGGTGGCTCACGAGACTCGAGCCCCCTGATTCTGAGTAACACTTCGGGTGATACGAAATTATGAATTTCACTGACTCATAAAGCCGGCACTGTCTCAGCCGTATTCTGCTACTTGTTTGTAAATTATGCTCGCGGATTAACTAGTTTGACACGCAGCACAGAGACAATTCACCTAGGCTCGTTTGGCCTCCCGTTCACTTCACAAAGTCTTTGTACTACACAGTACTTTCAGTAAGCGGTCAAGGGTTTCGGACTGTAAACTGGAGCACCGCGGGACACAGTGTCCATCTCAACGACCCGCAAAGAAACAACTGTCTCTGTGATGGCCAGCCCGGCCTATATTATCTTGCCCGCCGGAAGCCTGGGGGCGTAAACGTTCACGGTTCATTAAGAACAAGAGCTCCTTTCGTACCAAGAATTGAAGACATTTAACTAGTGCATCTTGTAGCCCTCAGTCTCCTCTTTCATTTGAGCAAGGCGTGCTGGACCTACGATCGGCAATTTTTATGTAATTTGCTTCCCGCCTTTGATTAATTCATAGCGTCCCTCGGAGGGTGGAGTCATCTTTTGAGCGCGACTCTTAGCTTGGGTGACGCCGCTGTATTCACATGTGTTAGCGATATGTTACATCTGGACAGCTGGTGACCTCATTTCTTCCCCTGAATAAGTTATTACAAATTTTTAGTCCGGGAAACGCAGAAAATTCCGCTCTATTCAATGGTGTGTCTCACATAATTTTCCTATGTCTGGATCAAAATATCATCCCATTTTTACGTGCATAAAAAACCGGAAGTTCCTTATGTTAGTTTGGAACTCTGGGAAGCTAAGCCACACCTCGGGGCGTATCTGACTACTCCAGCATCGCGTCCCCTTCTATCTCTCTCTGTAAGTTGAGAGGGTATTTCCGTGGGGGCTTGGCTCTTGCTCTGTCTTCCCTTTGTTTTGCAGGCGCTCTTTCGCGGGTTCCGTTCTGGCCGGACGCCGCTCGATCCCCTTCGCCCATACTGCTACCAATGACGCGACCTTTAGGAGTAATTTTAATGGAGTAGAAAGGCACATATCATTCCCATGAGCTGTACAGGACACTGTACGGTTTCAGTATCATGATATTACGCATAGGAAATAGAAAAATTAAGTATTTGTTCCTTATCTTGAAATAAAATAAAGATCATCCATTAATTTTATGTACAAGAGCACTCATTAATGACGTTCATTTCCAGTCCTGATATGAGCTCACTTTATATTTTCGATCATTACTTAGTGTCTCAACTTTTCCTTTAAAGTATTGCATGTTCAAAAAATAATTAAGTTAAAAATCAATAATATCATTGCTGAAAATAACACATATTTTCCGCCTTTGAGTTTTAAATTTTGAATCACTTCCTCTAAATTGTTTACTAGTCATTGTTGTTTCTCTTAAATACCATCGAATGACTTGCTAAGCTTACCAAAACCTACTGCCATACAAAAACCTTGGCACCTACTTTCCTAACTGCATTATGTTTAATCATTTGAATATCAACATATAACATTCTGAAGTCCATATCTAAAACCCATTTCTAACTATTCTAGTTCTTAATTAACTATCGCTTCGAATTAATATTACAAATTTAACTCTCAATGAAACGTCATTTGCCTTGAAAATTAAGTTACTCCTTCCAAACAATAGGATAGATCCAATATAATCTCAGATGTTAAAAATATTCATCACAGCAATATATATATCATCTAGTATCTTGTGCACTATCTCCAGAGAATATTTAATATGGGTATTTCCTAAAAACGCAACCACATTTTAGTTATAGCAGGAATTATTTACCTTGATTTGAACGTCTGGGTTAGCTATGCCAGCCTTATATTACAATATTTCCTCGATGTGAATTCTTTCTATGCATATGCTTCATGTATACGATCCAGAAACCAAATATACGTATTCTGCGTCCATCATTTTACAACATCTGCACCTAATTCCATATCAACTCTCTTTAACGCTTTCTTATTTCTTCATTACAACATACATATCATTCAATTCATTCACAAAAACTTCTTAACATAACCATTTTCTTAAATCTCATAACCTCTTCTTGTACACAATCTTTCCCACGACGTATTATACTTCATTGAATCTAGATTCGCTTCACTGGATCACACTTCATCCCTCAGAATAACATTTAACAATCTAGTATACTGATATACTTCTTCGCGTTCTGCTTCGACAAGAAATAATTCGTATTAGTTGAATATGCCTTCTATATCATAACGTTACGATGACCAACAAACAATTTCGGTTTCCTAACCCATTTAAAATACCTTCAACTCACAATTTGATGTATTAATCTCTACTAATTCCTGCTATTAATCATGAATTCTCCATAGCTATCATATTACACCCAATATATACGGTCACTTCTTCCAATCGAGACATATCAATTCTCATATAAATTAACCTTGAAAACTAGATTCTGAAATTGCACTTCACTGAATCACTTGACATCCTAAATACACCACTAAAACCAATTATTTTATGATATACTCATATCCTAATTTAATTAAGAACTATAATCGGGTAAACGTAGCTTGTCATTCTCTGGCTTACGACGATTCTGTAGCCCTCTGAGCTGCAACTATTGTGCTCGGCCGGCTGGAACCCATGGATCAGCTGGTCTCCACTTCTACATCAGGTTGGTTGGTCGGCCAGTGACACACTCATCTCCCGGTCGGTCCAGTGCGGATTTAGCAGCACATATTCTTCTCTCTTGCGCTAGGCTCAACAGATGGAACCCATGGATCAGCTGGTCTCCACTTCTACATCAGGTTGGTTGGTCGGCCAGTGACACACTCATCTCCCGGTCGGTCCAGTGCGGATTTAGCAGCACATATTCTTCTCTCTTGCGCTAGGCTCAACAGATGGAACCCATGGATCAGCTGGTCTCCACTTCTACATCAGGTTGGTTGGACGGCCAGTGACACACTCAACTCCCGGTCGGTCCAGTGCGGATTTAGCAGCACATATTCTTCTCTCTTGCGCTAGGCTCAACAGAATAGTTTTGATATGTACAGGTTCATATCAACTCCTCCAGTAGTTAAAAATAGTCTATCAATGTTCTTCTTACCTGTTTGCTGATTAATCTGAGTATCTTCAAATATATAATACTGGGATTAGTATAGTTCCAGTATCAATTCTGACTTAAATTTTATGTGAATTAAAATAATAATTTCGTTTTCTGACGTCTTCGTGTCTCTTAATTATTTCTTCTTATAAAAATTCTCGTCCTCTATTTATTTGACGATCTTTAATTCCAATAGCATTCAACGTTACGGTCCATTGCCTAACCACTTGTCTCGCTTATTTAATCTTAATATTCTTCTTTTCAGCTGGACTACTGTTCTTTCGTGTTGAATATATAATATTCTACTATATCTTCTTCTCTCAACAGTTATTTTCAGCATCTTTTAACGGGTTATGCTAATTTCTTTTCGATTCTACGAAGCTGACTTCTTCGTCTACCATTCAGTTTCACGGAAATTTAGTTGTGTGATAATATATTAAATTTTATCTTGTTTCTTAGAAACAATCGAATTAGCATTTCAATGTTCTTTTCTCCCTCAGCTTTCGTGATTATGCTCTCTTTCTCCGATTTCGGCCCCCTGTGAAGTTCTGAACCATAGTTCGTTTTATATAATTCCGTCTTGCGTGGGCTATATATCTACTTTGACGCCATTTTGTAACGTGCCAGAAAATGTAACGAGCACACTATTAGTAATAAAAATGAACAGACTGAGTTTCCTTGAACGTGGTGTGAAGAAATTAGTTACAAATGAGGACATTACGGCATTAGTTTGCCCATCTGAAAGTGAAGATGGATTGGAAAGTGATGATAGTGATAATGATCCAAGTATTCGTTGATAAACTCCTCCCAGATCCTGAATATTCTTCTGAAGAAGGTGAGAATGTAAAACACACAGGACTGTTGCTTTGGATGCAAATGGAATGAATACTAGTAAATGTAACACACAGACAGTTCGATATTAAAACAATCAAGTAATAGCACGGTCTTCAGGAAATATGAATGCAAGTTATTCAGGATCTGTATCTGTATCAAGTGCAATACATAAAACTCACACTGCAAATAACAAGGAATGTAGGCCAGTTCTGTGGATGAAGGAACATTTTAATTATTTATAAAGACACTGGGATCTTATTGGAAATTGTGTGTGGCCGAATGACCATACCAGTTCTTCAAATACATTCTTAGTAGTGGCATCCTAATAAAGTTTGCTAACGAGGTTAACCTGTACAGTTGCCAAGTTGATCTCAACAAAGCCCTAAATGCAACACATTATGACTTTCAGAAGTTTCTAGGAATTTGAATTATCAGTTCAGTGTCTTCACTTTGTAAGAGATTACTGGAATGAAGTAGTTAGGTGTGGATATTGTAACAGAGGCAATGTCTCTAATGTCATTTGAAAAGCTACGCTGCTTTTAACACTTCCATGAAAACTCAAAGCAGCCCAAATCTAGTGATGATAATCATGACAAGTTATATAAAATAAGGCCTGTAACGATAAGTTTTTATCTGTTCCTCTGAAGGAAAACCTTGCAGTTAACGAACAAATGTCTGCAACAAATGTAAGACATCACATGAAAATGTAAATGAAGTACAAATCCCACAAATGGGGATATAAACTCTTTGTACTGCGTGGAGACATGGGCTTTGCTTACAGGATTGAAATGTACAGTGGGCAAGAGAAAGATGGCAAAAGTCGACTCGGTGATGAACCTGATTTAGGGTGAGTGGCAATGTGGTCACCGACTGGCTCGCGAAACACCAACACATGTAGGCTACAAACTGTATTTTGATAGGTGCTACACATCGCTGCTCCTAGTAGTTTATCTCTTCAAGTAAGGTATTTTCGCTCTTGGAACTGTTCAAAGAAGCAGACTACACATCTGTAAATGTCCAACAGACCATGAAAAGAAAAATAAACCTCGTGGATTTTCCATTTGTATTGACGTTGTTGATATTTCATGTGCTGTATTCAAGGATAACTGCAACGTGACATTTTTCAACATTTGTAGGAGAAATTCCTCAGAAAAATATTTTGCGATACGACATAAAAAACAAGGAATATGTTGAAATTGATTGCGTAACTTTTGTTCCAGTGTATAATGAACGCAAGGGTACGTGGACTTGCTTTAGAGCAACGTGCGAAGACATCACAACGAAAGGAAGTCCAGAAAATGATATTTTCGATTATTTTTCCACATGGTTGATACTACTGTTTTAAATGCTTTGATTCTACAGGGAAAATTAAATGAATGTACGCAAGCAAGTGGTAAGCTTCTCAACCGGGGGAAAAATCGCATTGATCTTACACAAACCCTGTTTAAAATTAGAAGGAAGTATTCTAGGCAAGGACGAACAAGTTCAGATTTAATTTGTAACATTGTCAACTTACTTCCGCTACATTCATCATTTTTCGCTGCTTTATCCCGGATGTTTGACATCCGCACACTGCCACAGCTATGGGACTTCTGTCAGTCGATTACCTGCGTCAAACCTTGATAACGTCATCGATTCTACACTCATCATGGATGTTCTCGTCGTTTCTAGCGGCGTGTGCCATGACCTCCCCTCTCCAGCTGGCCTGGCTGTTGGAGAGAGAGCTACATATTTGTGTTATGCTGATGTAAATTTCCACACCAGTATTGGACTTATTCTTCGACCAAGAGGTATTGTAAACTTCTCATGACTATATTCTCGAGTGGTTGTACTCGGTTATGTACCCATAAGGGAACGGCTGGATGTATAATTCCTTCGTCTTAAACGCTGTTCGAATGTATGTAAAAATCAACTTTAATGTGGCAATACTCTCGGAAATTTCTGGTACTTCAAAATTTGTTTACATTCTTGAACTGCGTAATATTCTTATCTTGAACTTGTTTACGTTTATCCTGTTGGACTAAAAGCACCTGTGTTACATCCAGTGTTTTCTATTACTTGTTGTTTGAAATAGCGCACTATTTTCTAGTCAGGTGAATTCTTACGGCGGTATGCCCGGACTTTGTAATTTAAAATGCTGACCTTTATTTCACTCTTCCATTCTTTTTTTTTTCAATGTTTCTTATTTCACGTTATACGGTTGGTTGGGAAACATCTGCTACATTTAATTCATGTAATTGCAGTGGCGGGTTGTGATGGATGAATTGAGGGGATCACACAGACGAGAGCAGAAATAAATAAATAAATAAATAAATAAATAAATAAATAAATAAATAAATAAATAAATAAATAAATAAATAAATAAATAAATAAATAAATAAATAAATAAATAATGAATTCGTACCTCACGTGGCGCCACTGAACATGTACGGTTTTCGGAGACGCCGAAGTGCCAGAATTTTGTCCAGCGGGAGATCCTTTACGCGCCAGTAAATTTACAGACACGAGGGTGACGTGTTTGAGCGCCTTCATATATTACCGAACTGAGCCGGGTTCGAACCTTCTAACTTGAGCTCAGAAGGCCGGCGCTCTACTGCATGAAGTACTGAGCCTGATATTACTATCATTATTATTATTATCATCATCATTATCTGGACCGTTTAACTTTGCAATAGTGTTATGAATACACAGAAAAGTGAATTGCAATTCATAGAAAAGAGCACGTTGTACAGTAAATAATGAACTCTGAATTAAAGAGAGCAACATCATTCAGACTGTTTTCATCCTTACGAAGAAACTAAATATATTGATAAATATAACGATTCAATTGTTGAATTTAAATATATTACACCACACTCGCACTTGCTTTCGCAATTCCTAACATACTGACTACAATAGCAAGTTTTCAGCCTTCGAAAAGCACTCCAGGGTGAAAAGATAGTACCGTTAGAAACTCCCAACCCGCCGTCCCCACACAGTACCAGCAGCAAGCTCCGGGCACATCGAGCTTGTGACCGAGGCTACCGTAATATTTGCAGTTTTCTTCCTCGTCCGCATGCCCAGCGGCAAAGTAGCGGAAAGGTTTCGTTACACATTGCTCCTTCAGACACTGAGAGTTGCACCCGACTGCAGAATACAAGCATAGGATACATGTAAATGGCTGTATTTATGCCATGATGACGTCAGTACTCTAATTTGGATTGTTTCCTAATTTTAAATTCTATTTGAAAAGCAAAGACGCCCATATCTTATAAGAGTGCTGGGATGGGGGGGGGGGCACGTGACCCTGTACCCTTAAAAAGCACCCGCCACTGTGCAATTGTAAATGTTATTCGGATGAAATCAAAATTGTGGCTATTACCGAACTGTGTAATATTTAATTCGTGATTTGTTGTTAAACGTTCGACATTTTGGTGCTGTACTATTCCTAACATTTTGTGTCTTGTGTTTCAATACATCTATTTTGTTCATCCGAAGTTGCTTATTCTTGTTCATCTCCTGGTGTCCTTGCATCGTCCTGACTGCTTGTACATTGCTATTACTTCCCCTTTCGTACCATCCACGGTATATCTCTCGTTGCCCAGCACTTGAATATGGCGCTTCCACGATTCCTTTTTATCTTTCGTAAATAATTATAATAACCTACCCACCACACGTTGAGGAAAAGAGAAAAGACTTTCGAGGATCATTCATTCTATCGATTGATGTAAAGAATGATTCTAACGGTCGTTGGCCCCTTTGGAATGAAAGCCGTATAACTTGTAAGATGCCCTTACGTTAGAGTTACACCATCACACGTGAGAAATGCGAAGTGAATCTCTGTCTGAACAGAGAAAAGAATTATTTAGAGGCTTTCCATGCCAACTAGCTGGAGTGAAGTATGAATTGAGATCAATAAACCAAAAATCAATCATTATAACTGTTGTTTGCCTCAGGACATTCATGAACCTGAACCTGTAAAGTTATGTACTTATTTCATAACTCTTCATATGTGAAAACATAGGAAATCCCTTGTATGTTGATATTGATGTAGAAAATATAATTTTTGTGTTTTATTTGGTTACTAGCGAATGTACCCGTGCTTCGCTACGGTATTCTACATTGTATTCGAATATCGAAGTAAATAGTGTACATGCAGTAAATAAGATAGTTTTAAAATTGCATGTCTCTTAGCGTTATCCGAGAAAGAGCATGGGGAGGTCCCCGTACGTTTCCAATGTAAAGTGTTTGTTACGGATTTGTGATATAACGGCAGGCTCACTTGCCTACTGGCATTCACAATCAGGTTGGGAAGTTTACATTATAATTGCAGGCCCCATTGCCTACTATGCGGACAGAATCGATTTGGGGAGTTTTCGTTAAAATGGCAGCCCCCCTTTCCTACCTCCAGACAGATTACAGTTTTTATTATAATGGCAGGCAATTACCCTACTATCACTCGAAATTGAGTTGTGCAGTTATCATTATAATGACAGGCCCCTTTTCCTACTGCCAGCCAGCGTACTGCCAGTCACACCAAGTTGGTGAGTTTCCATCAAAATAGCAGGCCACTATGCCTAATGCCAGTCACATTTTAGATGAGTACATTTCTTTATAATGGCGGGCACCCTTGCCTACTGCCAAACACAATCGGGTAGGGGAGTTTTAAACAAAACTGCATGCTCACTTACCTTCTGCAAGTCAAATCGAGAAGGGAACTATTCATTACAATTGTAGGCCTTCCTTACTAATGACAGTTACACAGGAGTTGGAGAAGGAACCCTTTCCTACTGCCAGTCAAAGTCGGTGTGGGGAGTACTGATTACAATAGCAGACCGACCCTTTCTCGATCGCTAAATCGACATCAGTGAATATATATAGATCGACATACGAAAGTATATGCGTGTTTACAATATTGAAGACCTTCATTTACAGATTAACTGCTACTAAACGTACGTCATATCGACAAAGGATTATACCATAAGACACGCCGGATTTAGTGGCCTAAATGGCTGGTCCAATGATATGTCATCTATTCTTGGGTCAGATTTAGAAACGTGGAACAGGGTAAAGGTTTTGTAAGATCATCTCACATTACATTACTTTTCGGATAATAATGTGACAGCTACATACGTAGCATTTGGCTCACATATGGCTACTGAGTGGGCCAATTTTCGTGAAGAGTTTGATGATTCTGTATTTCATATAAGTAATTGAAAGTATGAATAATGCATGTGAAAATTCCAAATTGACTTAACATCGATTAATAGAGAAAAATCAAACGTAAAAGGGATACAGATACGGCATAAAGTCATAAGACCAAGGTTGTAGATCATTCCAAATTGAACGGAGATTGTGCAATCCGTTACGTGATAGGAATTTCCGAAGGTCTGCACCATCATTAAAATTGCCTGCATATTTCGATATTCTTCGGGGATAAAAAATGAAAAATTTAATGATATAGGATTTTTCATTCGTTACAGGCTAAAACGTATAATTTTATCAAATTTCAATTATCTTCTTATTCTTCTGGCAGATTATGCCACAATGTGGATTTTGGGCGAGGCGGGTAAAAATTAGGACTTTCAGGAAATCAAAAATTATGGAGATTGTTATTATTACCCCTTAAACGGAAAGCTGTACGAAAATTTCGCCAAAATAGTCAGTGTAGAGGTACACAGTCGTTACGATTTAATTTATATAGATAAGGAATCTGCTCCATGTAAAACACCTTTTGGGCTATGTCCGCTGGACTTAACCTGCAAAAGTGACCATTCATGATATCTCCCTTATTAATCCTCCTGACGAAAAAATGCACATGAAAAAAAAGGTTTAGAGGTGGAATTCCATCAGGTTTGGTCGATTTCCAGTCAGGTTGGTCTTGTTCTGTATATATTGTGGAAGAGTAAAATCACCATTTCGGTTCCTTATAAACCGCCAGTCCATTCCGGAACATGAAATGTTATTTACGTTTAAAACCTACCTTTGGACAGGTGGATGCTAAATATAAATTTTGTTTCGAATGTCTTCAGTAGTTTTCAAGTTGTAAGGAATACGCTTTACACGCACCCGCTCGTGAGTTAAGTCCGATGGGACTTGTACAGAAAAACGGTCCTTTAATGATATCTCCCTTATTGATCCTCGTATCGAAATGATGCACATGAGAAAAAAAGGTTTAGACATTAATTTCTACCAAGGTAGGTAGACTTCCATAAACTTTTGTTGTGTATATTTTTTGGAAGTGCAAAATCACTGTTTCGGTTTCGTATAAACCCCCAGTTAGTTCAGGGATTTAGAAACAATATTTGCCCTGAAACCTATCAAGGACAGGTGTATTCTAAATACGAATCTTGGTGGAAATGCATCCAGTAGTTTCTAGCATTCACGTACATACGGCGTAATTAAGGAAGAAAATAATACAGTTAAGAATGTTGAAACTAATAGAAAATGGATTATAACTGAGGACAGCCGGATAACGACAAATAAATAAATGCCGTGAGTTATGGATATAATAAAGCGCTAACAGAGGAGAAATTTAGGTTCAGTGATTCTTAGGTAAACAAATATGAAGATGACTAATGGTGTTATTACTTAATCTATTCGAGGGCGGTTATAACCTCCAACGATATTCCGCCAATATCCCGCAGATGAGCCGATTGATGCCTCTCTTGCCATCTACCCAAGGAACAACCACGAATTTAAAAGCATGATGAGGAAAATGGCAATACGTTACTTCCCTACTGGCATGCAGTCAGAGACGTTGCCATGGTAACCTGTAAGTTCGTTGTCGGTCTGTCGGTCACTAAATGCAGAGCATGATACCAGCAGAAAATTGTAAATTTCTCCGTCATGTGAAGAGTAAGGTAAATTATGAACATAACGAAAGTTGTTTATAATGAAGAGACGTTTCACATACGGTAAACGAAGTTTACAGAAAATCAATAGTATAAGAGAAAATAGAGGAAAACCACTGTGGTTTTCCTATAAACACCCCGTCTATTCAAAGATTTTGAAATTATATGCATATCGGAACCTTTCCTGGGATGAGTATACTCTAAATATGAAGTTTGGCTGAGATCTATCCAGCCGTTTCGACGTGATGGTGGGAAAACCACTCTGGTTTTCCTATAAACCCCCCGTCTATTCAAGGATTTTAAAATGATATGCATATCTAAACCTTCCCCGGGATTAGTATACTCTAAATACAATGTTTGGTTGAGATCCATCCAGCCGTTTCGACGTGATGGTGGGAAAACCACTCTGGTTTTCCTATAAACCCCCCGTCTATTCAAGGATTTTAAAATGATATGCATATCTAAACCTTCCCCGGGATTAGTATACTCTAAATACAATGTTTGGTTGAGATCCATCCAGCCGTTTCGACGTGATGGTGGAAAAACCATTCTGATTTTCCTATAAACCCCCCATATATTCAAATATTTTAAAATGATATGCATATGGAAAACTTCCCCGCGATGAGTGTCCTCTAAATATGAAGTTTGGTTGAGATCTATCCAGCCGTTTCGACGTGATGGTGGGAAAACCACTCTGGTTTTCCTATAAACCCCCCGTCTATTCAAGGATTTTAAAATGATATGCATATCTAAACCTTCCCCGGGATTAGTATACTCTAAATACAATGTTTGGTTGAGATCCATCCAGCCGTTTCGACGTGATGGTGGAAAAACCATTCTGATTTTCCTATAAACCCCCCATATATTCAAATATTTTAAAATGATATGCATATGGAAAACTTCCCCGCGATGAGTATCCTCTAAATATGAAGTTTGGTTGAGATCTATCCAGCCGTTTCGACGTGATGGTGGAAAAACCATTCTGGTTTTCCTATAAACCCCCTGTCTATTCAAGGATTTTAAAATGATATGCATATCAAAACCTTCTCCGGGATGAGTATACCCTAAATATGAAGTTTGGTTGAGATCTATCCAGCCGTTTCGACGTGATGGTGGAACAGACAAACAGACAGACAAACAGAAACAATTTTATTTATATAGATTTTTACACTCGTTCTTCACCCCCTTTCCATCCCCGCCCAAAGGAGTCCTATGAGTGCCTTACACAACAGTATATTTTTTTCCCAGATATTAAGTCTTATTTGTACCTATTTTGGTTGACAGCTATGCCCAAACGTACATGCATAATCTCACTGCTCCAGAATCCTGGAGCTGACGTTGCCATGGTTACGGCAGTTCATTTCTTTATCCGATTCCTAGAGCAGGGGTAGTGTGGTGCCAATATCTCCGTAACGGTTGGTTTTAGGGCCTTAAAACATGGTTTTCGGGCCCGTAGGGCTTACCGAGTTTTGTTCTTTGCGTCAAGAGGATTAAATTGAGCTTTGTCTCGTCCTTATACGACAAATTCGATATTTTGCCTATAATAGTATAAGAGAAAATGGAGGAAAACCGTTTTTCCTATAAAACCCCCGTCTTTTCAAAGATTTTAAAATGATATGCATATCGAAACCTTCCCCGGGGTCAGTATACTCTAAATATGAAGTTTGGTTGAGATCTATCCAGCCGTTTCGACGTGATGGTGGAACAGACAAACAGACAGACAAACAGACAAACAGAAACAATTTTATTTATATAGATTATTTATCATAATTTTGATTGAAAGTAAATAATGTTTTGGAATAAAAACTTTGTGCTAGGGGTGTGACAAAAGGTTATTCTTTAGTAACTGCTGCATCTGTCACTGCTACAATCAAGTAACTGTGAAAAGTAACAGTTAAAAATAACGTCCAACGTTCCTGGTCACGGCTTCAAGCTTGTCACGTTATGGCTGTGTTGCGAAGTCCCATTCATTCATTCACTCGCACATGCACGCACGCATCACTACTCTGCTGAAAGTCGGTGCACCAAAACACGCATTCCTATTTGCTATAAAGTAAACGAGAGGCAGACAACAAATGAATTGAGAAGAGAGCATAGCGTCTTTTCTGAAATCTAGAGGAGTGAGATTGACGATGCCCCGATCAAGGATAGAAGACAAGAAAACATGATGGTCTGTCTGCCAAACCTCGACACAAACCGCTACAAGATGATCAATTACAGTAAAATGAAGTATTGTTATGTTATCTATAATGTGTTATCTATAATATCAATATGGAAATTTAGCATACTGATTTATGTATAGTATAAGAAAAGTTATACGGCTGAAACTTATAATAATATTATAATGTAGGTAGCCCTGCGCGATGTCTGAGTCAACGATTACCGCTGAGCAGTTGAATATGTCATAACAGTTTACACTTTAGTTACCGGATGACAGCAGCAACTTAAACAAATACACTATAGAGTATTTATTATACACTATAGTGTTTTTGACTTAAAGTGATCTACTACGATAGGGCTCTCACATGGAAGTCATGCGTACTATCTGAACACTGAAGGCCACATCATGTGTCTGTAAGCTATTAATAATAATTTAATTTCGTGTGGCTATTTCTAGCCGAGTGCAGCCCTTGTAAGGCAGACCCTCCGATGAGGGTGGGCGGCATCTGCCACGTGTAGGTAACTGCGTGTTATTGTGGTGGAGGATAGTGTTATGTGTGGTGTGTGAGTTGCAGGGATGTTGGGGACAGCACAAACACCCAGCCCCCGGGCCATTGGAATTAACGAATTAAGGTTAAAATCCCCGACCCGGCCGGGAATCGAACCCGGGACCCTCTGAACCGAAGGCCAGTACGCTGACCGTTCAGTCAACGAGTCGGACTGTAAGCTATTACTAGTGACAGTTACTGTTTTCACTAGTACGTTATTCTGTTGTAGTTACTCGGTAACCTGTTATTTTTGTTGTCGTTACTTTTGTAACAGTGACAAACGTGTAACTGTGACAACGTAACTGCTACGTTATTTTTCAGCCATCTCTACTTTGTGCATTTAACGGTTTAGAAGAAGAGCCAAGGGAAGGGATGAGAGTAAATATGGCAGGAAGAAAATGACACAATGAAATGAAAAACTGGTGTAGTCCCAGCGAAGACCGAGCGTTCACCACAAAACGTGAGTGGGAAGTACCGTTGAGATATATTCAGTAGGTTCTTCACCTCAAGCGAAACATTGTTGATGGCCTTCATTTCAAGTGGCGGAACAACTTGCAAATCTGTCTCGAGAGATAGCATTTTGAAGTTAACTAATATGATCCACTTACGTTGTTGCAGAGAAAGGACCTGTCCATTTTCTCCGCTGTTAAAAAATCCAACCACTTCTACTGGGTTTGAACCCATGATAGCGGGGTTTAGAGGGTGACACTATACTACTGATCGTCAGAAGGAGCTATAATAGTTGTAGTAATTTTACTTGAAGAGTTTTGTTATTTGTTTAATAATTTCAAGACGTTTTCAAAACTCAGAAGGATAGGAAAATAAATAACGTTGTTATTTCGCCGGCAGACATATATTATGCCCTACGTTGTTGGAACATCCACCTTGTTGTAAGAAGAGAACACCCAGAAGGCCGTCAAGATAAACAATGAGACCTCAGAAGCGTTAATTTTCTGGTGTAAGATTTATATCATGGCCACGTTACACAAAGTGGCAGGCTGAAAGCTAACAAGTCGCAGGAACAAATTGCAGGAGGCCAAGCATAAAACAGAAAGGGAGACTCTGGCAATTTTGTACAAAACCAGTTACACACTTACTAATTTAATATGCAAACTAAATAGTACAGTCAATAACTAAATAGCAGACTATATTGCAATTGGGAGATAGTCACAGCAACGAAACTAATTTAAAACACATGCTACATAACAACAACAAAAAATACTATGAAATATGTACGTGGAAGCAAAATGTCACAAAAGACACAAACTGACGCGATGACGAAAGGAAAGGACCAAAACAAAAAAACTAACGAAAAGATCATGGAAACGTACCGAAAGATATATGAAAACTAATTAGTATTGCAACATAGTTACAATCAATCGCATGGGAATTCGCACAAAATTTGTCAAATTTAACTTTAAATGACCCAATAATTGCAAAGTGGTTACAAACTAATTTCCGTGATTTACTGAATAAAATAAAAATTTGTCATTAAAAATAATGAAACATAAATATTTCTGTACCGGGAGGTACAGCCCCAACGCCGCGCATTCACATTCTGCCCCTAAATGAACTCCTCTATTGGTAAAACAGTGAAACTGAAACTACACCAACTTAGAAATTTAATCAGAAGATGTCACCACTAAAATATTATGTAATTTTGTCATTATGCAGTTTCCTAACCTGAGTGAATTCCTACTTGTTTTGTTTGACATTGAGCAAGAAGTTTGGACATTCTTCCACAGATGACACCACTAATAACTATGATCATGCACCATGGTGCGAAGTGAAAGAACCTATAATTTAAAGAAGTTTTGTATTTATAGGGGTTTTTTACTAATTGATGTTCATTTATTTTTGGGTTGACAATATTTACCTTTTCTTTCCGCCAGTTTTGAATCCAACCAATCACTAATTTCTGTAATTAATTTTCCACCTATCACAGGCTTCTTCTCCAATTCTGAGTGTTACTTTTGAAACCTGCAAATAAAATTCAGAGAGTGTGTCTTGATTAATCGTGAATAATCTCGAACCTTCCCTGAGGGTTTATGAACTGCGGCCTTTCTTGATTCTTGGCCAATTGATCGTCATCTTACTAAGCGTGTGTGTCAAAGCAGGAGGCGGGCGGCCTCTTTCATCGGTCAGCAGTACATCTACAAGGTAATGGCCACATAACATCTTTCTTTCTTGCTAACTCCGCAGTTTAACCCGAGGGAAAGGTTCGAATAGTTAAGTATGTAACCTTCTTTTCTAAAAATGTAACTTCTGCCGGCTAATGTAAAAAGCTTCATAAAATCTTTGACTGTAAATCGGGGATAGAGAGTGATGTACCCTCTTGAGCTCCCCTTCATCTTAGTTTGAGGTGACTACGTTTTGTAACTGTTTTACTTCCTTTCCGTAATGCATTAATTTACCCTTATACGAGTCACCTCAGTAGTTTCGGAATAGCCCTTGTTTCATCGGTCTAGTGCCCTTTAGGTTTTAAGTGTTCATGTCTAGGAGTGCAAGTATTTGCCTCCATTCATTTTGTGTTCGGGCCATTTATTTAACGGTTTTTCTTTTTCCATGAAGGCCCAGTAGGTTGGGTATTAAATACCCCTGTATAATCATTTTCCAATTGTAAGTTGTGCCTTGAGAGGCCAGAAATTGTAAGTTGATGTCTTGAGTAGGCTTGGAAAACTGAGAGCCTGTTAGCTCTTTTTCAAAGTTTTGGTAAGATTAATGAATGCCTCTTGAAGGCTAGATGTTGTAATTTTGGGAGCAAGTGCTCTTTGAATTAGGGGATTTCTGCCCTTGTTTAAATTTGTGCTCTTTTGTAAATTTGAGCTAGTAGCTCAGGAAATGTAAAGCTAGGGGCTTAAAGCCCGAAGACTTAAGATTCTGAATCTTGGATTTTACCCATCTTGTTTAATGATTGCTACTTGTACCTGTAACATTGTCATGAAAACATTATTTGAAGTTGTAAAAATATAACCTTCAGTTTAAGTTTTAAATTCAATTACTGACATTGTAGTTAGACCCATTCACTCCAGCACCTTCTTTCACAGATACCCCGGAAAAATTACAATGAAATGTCAGATTAATTCGCACATAAATAATCTCAACATTGCGATTTATAGTAGATTCAGTGGTTGTGTAAGTTTTCGAAGATCTAGAGAAAGCATATGGGAGAGTACCGAAAGAAAATCTGTCCGCCGTACTGGAGCATTCTGGGATTAATGACAGATTATTAAAATCAATCAAACGCAGTTATGTCTACTATTGAGCTACAGTGACAGTTGATGGTAGAATGACTCCTTGTTTCAAAGTACTTACAGGGGGTTTAGACAAGGCTCATTTCCTGTGTTATTCGTGATTTCGTGGAGTTGCCCAACGACCAGCGGAGCAAACCCATCTCCATGCCGTGAAATAGGCGCTCAGTTTTCTTGCTGCATGGCTGACATTCAGCATCATGTAACAGGACGTACTGTTGTTTGTTTATATTCGAATTTAGACGGAGTTGTATTCCTTCGTCACAATGTATGCCAGTGACTTCCCTCCACCGGAACCCAGTTGCATTTATCCTAGCTCACACATTTTTTTCTAATGCCCCTCACGTTTCCGGCGATAGCCAAGCTATCTGTCTCTCCTTGAACCGGATGGCCTCTTAATCCACGATATTTATGCACTCGAATGAACTCATCTGTCAGTGTTGATGATGATGATTAAATATTTTCCGGTAGAAATAATATGGTCTTTTGGGCTTATGCAGTGTCAATAAAACAAGGTGAATCTCTTTACGTTTCGCAGAAAACATTGCTCTGTGTCTTGAGAAGAAAATCTCAAACGGAAGACTTCTACAATAATGACGGTTTAAATTTAAGAATGCTTTGCCGTTGGAGCTGTTATAGTACGCCCATTCGTCACCAGGTGGCTCGCTGTATGCTGGCACAGTGCTTGTATTACAAGCGGGAGCTGAATACAACACTAGGCTCCAGTTAAGATGTTCTATAGCACCGTGTGTTCGTGAGAAGTAAGAAAGAGGGCATCAGACAAGTAAGGGACGAATGTGGTAGAAGAAATAAATAGAAACTAATAACATAAAATAAATGCAACATCTGGTGATGAGGAACGCACGAATTTGGAAATCACCGATTTTTGTTTTGTTTTGCTATTTGCTTAACGTCGCACCGACACAGATAGGTCTTACACGATATGATAGAAAGGACTAGGACTGGGAAGGAAGTGGCCGTGGTCTTAATTAAGGTACAGCCCCAGCATTTGCCTGGTGTGAAAATGGAAAACTACGGAAAACCATCTTCAGGGCTGCCGACAGTGGGGTTCGAACCCACTATCTCCCGGATGCAAGCTCACAGCTGCGCGCTCCTAACCGCACGGCCAATTCGTCCGGTACGAAAAGAAATAACAATAAAGAAAGGACATGGAAGGGAACTACCTACGTAAATCCGTAATGGCTGACAACCACGTATTGCTTCATTGATAGGATTTTTACGAATTTACAACTATAGGCCTTAAAAGCATCAATTATAACATACTTTCGAGTACTTTGCACACACACTGTTTCCTCCACAGTATTCCTCAATATTTGCCTCACTCCCCATCACCCTGGTATTGTCAGCACTTTGCTGACGTTCAACTCTGTGGTCTGGCTAATTAGCATTTGTTCCGGTACTCATGAAGCGGCGCGGCTTGTGTTATCGTCCTCTTCCACTCCCATCGTCCTCTCCAGTTATTATTGTACGGAGAGTCTGACAACATAAATACCTACTGACTACATTTTCTTCTCTCCTGTATGGATTTTAGGTATAAAAGAGAACGTGTTAAAAAATAATGTTTAGCTACGATCTACCAGAGTGCCACGGATATTTATTAAAGGTTTAAGTAAGCTCAGATTTACACCTAACCCTTCTTTATCCTCACACGTAATTAGTAGATCCTGCTCAACGTGCTGTAGTAGTAATACGGCCTGATATTGTTCCCAGCTCAGATCATGCAGCCAACTTACAATAACTCACTTTCTATATTTTTTCCAGGAGTTCTCTGTTAAGTAAACATTTCATAGACACAACTTTTGTTTCTCCAAAAATGGGAAAGGAGTAAAATTAATTGACTGATTTATTCTGACAATGTTAAAGTCTGATGGCCATGTGTTCGATATATTTACAAATTCTTTGAAACTACTTAATAACATACTAAGTAAGCAACTCATAGGCAATCTGTCACATGGGTGACTGCCTTAAATGCAGATCAGTGGTAGCTGATTGATCTTCCAATTCTGAAGCAAGATTACTTAAAAAGTTCTCTATGCTGCAAACCTAGTGAAGGAATAATATTCCCAACTTTTACGGCGTTCTTCAGAATATTATTTAAATTTAGGGATTTGACGCAAAGGTTGTTTTCGTTGACCTATAATTATACAGTGATGTTGTTGGTCACTCATCAGTACATAGACTGAATTAATGCAGCTCTCCATGCCACCCTATCCTGTTCTAAACTTTTCATTTCTACGTGACTACTACATCCTACATCTGCACTAATCTGCTTATCATATTCATACCTTGGTCTACTCCTATCGTTCTTACCGAGTACACTTCCCTCAAAAACCAACTGAACAAGTTCTGGGTGTCTTGAAATGTGACCTATCATTCTGTCCCTTCTTCCAGTTAAACATAGCCAAATCGATCTCCTCCTACCAAATCAATTCAGTATCTCTTCATTCGTGACTCAATCTATCCGCCTTACCTCCAGCATTCTTCTGTAACACCACATTTCAAAAGCTTCTATTCTCTTCCTTTCTGATCTAGTTATCGTCCGTGTTTCAATTGCATACAATGCCACGCTCCATAATAAAGTCTTCAAACACATTTTTATAATTTCCATATCAATGTTCGATGTGAGCAAAACTCTTTTCTTAACAAAGCTCTTCCTTGCTTGCGCTAGTCTGCATTTTATGACCTCCTTACTTCTGCATTCCTTAGTTATTTTACTACCCAAGTAACAGTCTTCACTTACTTCCTTCAAGAATTCATTTCCTAATCTAAAATTTCCTGCACCTGCCTTTGTTCGACTGCACTCCATTACATTTGTTTTGGACTTACTTACTTTTATCTTGTGTTCCTTCCCCAAGGCACTGTCCATATCACTCAGAAATTTCTCCAGATCTTCTAAAGACTCAGGTAAAACAACAAGATCCTAAGAAATTCTAAGGGTTTTGATTTCCTCTCTTAGATTGTAATTCCTTTTCCAACTTCCTCTCTGATTTACTTTACCGTCTGTTCTATACATACAGTATACATTCAAAAGGGGGGGGGGGGAGAGGGCAAAAGCAGCCTTGCCGTACTCGTTTCTGGACTGCTGCTTTTTTTAAAGCCCTCGATTCTTATCACTGCAGTCTAACATTTTTACATATTGCAGGTAATTCTTATTTCTTGGTATCTGATCACCATGGTCGTTTCTTCTAAGGCAGGCAGTAATTCTGAGGGTATGTCATCAATTCCAGGTGACATTTTCCTATTTATTGCATCCGGGAGATAGTGGGTTCGAGCCTCACTGTCAGCAGCCTTGAAGATGGTTTTCCGTGCTTTCCCATTTTCACGAAAGACAAATGCTGGTGCTGTACCTTAATTAAGGCCACGGCCGCTTCCTTCCCACTCCTAGCACTTTCCTATCCCGTCGTCGCCATAAGACCTGTCTGTGTCGGTGCGACGTAAAACAAATTGTAAAAAAGAATTCCTATTTGGATACCTCAAAGTTCTGTCGAATTCTGACAAGAAAATTGGGCGTCCCAATTCATCAGCATCAACAACCTCCTCTTGTTCCAGTTATATATCATCTACTTCTTTATCTTTATACAGCTCTTGAATATGTCCCTGCCATCTTTCTGCCTTCTCTTCTTTTCCTAAAAGTGGTCTTCCGTCTGAGCTCTTAACATTCATACACCTAGTTTTTCTTTCTCCAACCAGTGGCACTGCAGTATTTCTCGTACTATTGCTGTTCCAGCTTGGAGCAGTTAAAATTACCATTCTCGTTTCACTGCTGATATACAGTAGTTGTTAAACGAGATAGACTTTTATATTTCAAGCGTAGCTGGCTTTAGATATCAGCGTAGCTCCCCCTCCCATTAGATACTTACAAGAGCAGCTAACTGTCCAGTAAGATAAAAATCTTTACCAATCGCTTGAGAAAAATTCTAACTGGCATCGCAACTCTTTCATCGGGTGCCAGAAAAATAGAACTACTAATTTATGGCTTAATACACTATTCAACACGGTGGAATATAGTGTGTTGTAATATCAGCAACGCTATCAAGGTATTCTCTATTAACTCACTATCTGCAAATGGCATAGGTTTCATTGAAATAACTTCCACTTACGCGTAGCTCGCTTTGAAGAAGGATTCGAACTCTGTAAATATAATCTTAAAACCAACTGCTGTGCCAATAGTTTAGATTTAATTTCAGATACTTTTTCTGCGAAATTGACCCACACCAAACCAGACTAACAAAATACTGCACATTATACTGCAAATAATTTACCAATAATATTTCTAATTATATGATAACTGAGCCGGGCTCAGTGGATCAGACGGCTGAGGCGCGGGCCTTCTGACCTTCTGGGCAGGTTGGATCCTGGCTCAGTTTGAAAGTGCTCAAATACTTAAGCCTCATGGCGGTAGATTTACTGGCGCGTAAAAGAACTCCAGCGGGACAATATTCCGGCACCTCGGCGTCTCCGAAAACCGTCAAAATTACTTAGTGAGACGTAAAACCAATAGCATTATTTTTATATATATATAATTCGCTGGGGCCATCAAGGACCATGTTAAGTCTTGTTGCATTTGACACTGAACTTGGCCTTCTTTAGAGCCCAAATTTCCCTCATTCTTTGTGAGTGGGCCTGCTTACGCTCCTCTGTCCAAGGGGCACCGTGTCTTCTCTTGGGTTGCTCGTCTCGGTTTAGCCCGTTCGTCAATATTTTCTTGCGGAAGAGATCTCTGTTAAGGGCGTCTTCAGCTGAGATATGTAGCATTTGCAGGTCTTCTGTGGTATTTCTAAACCAGGGAATTGTGGTGTTGGGGTTCAAATCAAAAAAGTGAAATATTTCTTTAGTTAACTTTCTTCCGTCCATTCTTTTCAGATGACCGTAAAATCGTGCCCGTCTTTTTCTGATTGTGTCTGTAATTTTCTCTATTTTGGTGTAGACTTCCTTGTTGGATCTCTTTTGATGGATTCCATTTCTGTACTTTGATCCCAAGATTCCTCTCACAATTTTGCGTTCTCTTTTCTCCAGTTCTTCAAGTAGTCCTTTGTTGGCATTTAGAGACAGGGTTTCGGCTGCATATCGAACTACTGGCTTCAGAACTGTTTCATAGTGACGTAGCTTGGTGTATTGGGAAAGGCATTTTTTGTTGTAGATTGGGCTCTAATGGGACTAAGTCCCGAGAGCTGGCCCAGGGGCTACTGTGCATGATGGCGGCTACACACGGGTTCTTACGGTGAAAGCAGGCCCTGAGTAGGATACGCATTATACATAGGATTTAAGTAGATGGCCTAGGGACTAATATGCAAGATGGCGGCCGTGTGCTAATGGCTAGTGCTAGGGCCCCTATGGAGATGGAGTAGGAGCTAGTTGTGATACAGTGTTCTTACAGACCTAACTGTACAGAGCCTACAGCCCTATGACCTATTAATTTTGTCATACAGGCTCTTATGGGGAAAGCTGGCCTAGGGTAGGACTTGAGGAGATGGCCTAGGGACTATTGCGCAAGATGGCGGCCGTGTGCAACTTGCTAGTGCTAGGGCACCTAAGGAGATGGACCAGGAGCTAATGGTGATACGTTGTTCTTACAGACTCTTATAAGTTACAAATTGTGAGCCCATGAGTTAGCTAACCACTTAGGTATCTATGGACACAGTATATCAGCTATCTTGCATGGTAGCCCTTGCCTCAGTTCTCGAATGTCAGACTGATAAAACTAATAGGTCGTAAGTTACAAGATGTGAGCCCCTGAGGGTGCTCTCTAGTTAGGTCTATACGAATAGAGTATAGCAGCTATCTTGAATAGCAGCCCTTGCCTCAGTTCTCGAATGCCAGGCTGATAAATCTAATAGGTCATAAGTTACAAGATGTGAGCCCCTGAGGGTGCTCTCTAGTTAGGTCTATACGAATATAGAATAGCAGCTATCTTGCATAGTAGGGCTTACCTCAGTTCTCGAATGTTAGCCTGATAAGCTAACATAAACTAAAAATTAAAGAGTTTAAGTGTAATTCAAATATCCCCACCCTGATTGAAGTATGTGACTTTGCGAGCTAAGCTCTATTTTCCAATCTGGTGTAATAAATGAATGCCGATAATGTGTTATGACGCAAGACACCTCACTTGAGAGAACTCGGAGTATTTAGCTACAGGTCAAAGCTTGTTAGCTGGGACGAACTACTCTCGCTACCATGATGACGTCACTCAGCTCGGATCCTCATTTCATAAGGTAGGGTGGAGGGGTAGAATTGCACCAGTGGTATACTGCTAGTCGTAAGGGTGACTTTCCACGTCATTTTTCACTGACAGCTCGGATAATCCTACATAGTTGAGCAGCTCGTCTCTTTTCTCCTAAGTTCTCCCACCTCCAAAGTTTTCAACATTTTCGTAACATTACTAATTTGTCGGATATTGCCCAGAACAAGTCGTGTCGCATTTCTCTGGATCTTTTTCCCAGTTTTCGTATCAAGTAGGCCTAATCCTGGTGAGGGTCCTATGGACTATACTCTAATTAGGGCCTTTTCAGAGACTTATACGAGGTATAGTGGGTTCTAAACCCTACTGTCCGCAGCCATGAAGATTGTATTCTACGGTTTCCCATTCTTATACCAGGGAAATGCTAGGGGCTTGCAGACACCGCTATGGCACTGGTTATGGAGACAAAATTCTATACATACCAAAGTAATTACGTGAGGCTAAATGTCTTCAATGTATCAAACCTCCTACTGAATTAAGTACATCTACTTTAATGTGCTAGCCTTTTTAGTCTTCAAAATTGTATAGGTATCAGCCTAACAAGGATAATCATGTACTTGTTCATGTCAAAGCTTGTTAGTAGTACAGAAATGCAATGAATATCTTAAATACTCACAGAAATCTGATTCCAGGTATTACAGACAGGAAGTTTTTTTTTCTTTTGAAGGTCACGTCACTACTACAAATAGTGGGAGCGTACCGTTGACATACGTTGCAACATGTTACTGGAGATTTGATAACGTAAGCGAGTCAGAGCGAGTTTTGTGTGTGTGATAAACCATCTCGTTGAGACTTTTCGTAATAATAATATTAATAAGAATAAGAAATAATAATAATAATGCCCATGTGAGTCCCAGACCACACAGACCCGGTGTGTATCAACTGGTAAGGGTCCCAGCTCAGGGTTACGAGTGAAGACCTCAACGGCAGTGAAGGCGGAGATGAATATCATTGGTACAGGGGAACTGGCGGAAGAGGAATTCTTGCTTTTTGGGATAGTAATAAAAAGCTTGTTTAGAATCCAGGTGCACCTAAGTGGTATCCACAGGCTTCCTGGTGCGCGTCTGGCACCTTGTGGGTGCGGCGGCAATACCAAGCTCCAGGAACTAACAATCCCTGGTTCTAAGCACCCAGCCCTGCTGGATCTCCTATTTCAAGCCAAACATGATTCGTGAGCGTAGTAACAACATTATCCCAGATGATACCCAATCCACCCGGTCGCACTGAGACGGCAACCAGGCTTTCGGATTCCGGGGAGCCTGGACGACCACGAAAATATGGGAGAGAGTTGGAGCTGTCTGGTAAACTGCACCACCAAACCCCCACATACATTGGTATATTCAATATCAACACTTTGATTCAATCAGGAAAATTACTAAATTTAGTCACAGAACTTGATCGGCAAAAAATTCTTATCCTTGCCCTGCAGGAAACTCGATTTACTGATGAATTATGGAAATTACCGTATATTCAAAGGTAAAACAGACCAATGGATTCTAAATAGGACCCCTTGGTATGAGCTTCGTAGTACATAAAAGTGTACTGAACTCGATCCAAGAAGTTAAATCCATCAAAAATCGCCTAATGACTGTGAGGATTCAGTGTGCACACGCCCCAACAAATATACAAATATAGACAACAAGGAAAACCCCAACGTGGACAAATTTTGGTGCAAACTTGGTAATGTCAAAAAATTCCAAATTCAGAAATACAATAGTAGAAAAGCCCATAAACTCAACAAGAATTTTATTAGACCAGAAAACGAGTATCCAAAACCATCAGGCAAGAAAATGAGAGCACCTGAAAGGAAAATTGGGCTCAATTAAAAATTCTAGAAACCACAACACAATGCATTTCTACAAGAAAGTTCAGAGAAAAAATCCGAGGATACATTCCACAGTACTTATGTTCCAGGAAACAAGACGGAAATTGGGGCTTACCAGTAAAGAAAACTGCCAAGAAGGTGCACGGTACTTCTCAAAACTTCTTAACTGCCCCGAACGCACTGAAAGTTTTCTTGATGACTCACCCAGTTTCACTCACCCAGAATCACCTCCACCAAACCAGGAATAAATTCAGAGCCCCATTAAACGACTAAAGAACAACAGAACCTCAGGAAGAGACGGGATTGTTGCAAAATTCCTTAAGAATATTGGTCCAAATTCACTCAAAGAACTTACAGAAATCATACAGAAAATTTGGAAAAACTAAAATCACCCGAAGACTGGAAATGTGCCTTGATTCACCCACTTCACAAAAAAGGAGACAAAACTGATGCCAACAACTATAGGGGAATCTCTCTTCTTGAATTCGGCTACAAACTTTTCTCTACATGCCCGCTGAAAAGAATACAAGAACAACTCGAGCACAAGATTGGTGAATATCAAGCTGGGTTCCGCCCTCACAGGTCGTGCACTGAACATATCTCCAACCTCAAAACCGTTCTAAAATTAAGGGTCCTCAGAAACCTTCCAATCCTCTGTACCTTCGTAGATTTCAAGAGGGCTTATGATTCCATTGAACGTCCATCTGTGTTCAGAAACCTGAAAGAACAGGGTATACATTCCAAAACGCTAAACTTGACCAAACAGACCCTCACTGACACCAAGTCAAGAGTGAAATTCATGGGAGAAATCTCAGACGAATTCCTGATAAAATTAGTGTTCGCCAAGGAGATGGATTGTCACACCTTCTCTTCAACCTCGCCCTAGGTAAGGTGATGAGGGAATGGGAAAGAAAACTGAAAGCACAAAATAGCTGGAACCGAGTAATCATTGGGACACACACAAAAAAAAAGCTTGAAATTCCATGCTTAGCCTTCGCGGATGACCTGGCCCTTTTGTCCAGCAATGAAGTCACAGCGATACAGTAAGTCGAAAGAATGTGCCAGAAAGGTCGGACTTCATATCTCTTACCAGAAAACTGAACTTTTCTGTTCAAAACTAGACATGCATAGTCTCAGTACAAAATAGGGACAAATCAATATAGTCCCTCAGTACAAAAACCTGAGCGAAATCCTCGAACCAACCGGACAGGAATGAATAGCCCGAAACCACCGTGTCCAAAATCTCAGAAGAACATATGGGAGAACAGTAGAAATCTAAAACAAAATATATATGGCTCTCCGCGTTAAGTTTAAACATGACAATACTGTAATCAAACCTGAGGCTTTATATGCAGGAGAAACTCTAACGCTTCATAAAAAGGGCGAACTGGAAAATATCCTAAAAGAAGAGCGAAAAATCATGAGCAAAATTTTAGGACTAAGACACGCGGAAGAAGGGTACTGCCTACAAACACGGAAATCCACAGAAAAAGTATTTAATATTGCGGCAGATCTCAGGAAAAGAAGGCTAAAATGGACATGTTAAGAGTCTTCCAGAAACCAGAATAACCCAACAAGTTCTTGAAAGAGTTGATAAACTGAAGAATTTCCCTTGGATAGAATAAACAAAAGTGGACGTGAAGACCGCACAAATTCAACCCGAAGAAATTTTGAATCGAAATACATATAGAAAGAAAATTGACAAGTGGCAAGTTACTCCAGGGAATGAAGTACCAAGAAGAGCAGGCACCAAGTGGACGGAAGAAAGGAAGGGGATCATTAGTCAACAGATGAAGGCATCCTGGATCCTCCGCAAACGAAATTTTAAATAAAGCTTTGTGTGTTCCTAAAGGGGCCATTCACACATAATAATAATAATAATAATAATAATAATAATAATAATAATAATAATAATAATAATAATAATAATAATAATAATAATAATAATGTAAACCAAACCCCCTCCAAAGCAGGACAGCCTGTAAAGTGTATGCCATGCTATGATCGTTAGCTAGACTCGGCTGAAGCAGAATTCAATTTTTTTTACTCCTATCTCGGTAATACTGATATATAGAACGGTGCTTACTGCAACAGTGGTCAGGACGGAGTGCCGACCCGGCCAGGAATCAAACACGGGGCCCTCCGAACCAAAGGCCAGCACGCTTACTATTTAGCGATGGAGGCCCACCTGGTCGAGATGAAACCAGGAACTGCATAAAACCATCGAAAAAAGACGACGACCATGAGGAAAAGAACACTGGCCTTTTATGGACACATTAAAGGGACAAATCACTAGAGGTTGGCCTACAAAATACTCCTTCTAAGTTACAAGAAAAGTGGAAAACACAGCATCGGTTGCTTACACAAGTGCACATAGACCTAGCAGAAGTGGGTGTCGTGGAGGAAGAGATGCATGATAGAAACACATTTAGGAAAAATTTTGAAGGACTGAGGGATGCAGCCACTGGCCAAGACTCAAAACATCTCGGCGGAAGGAAGAGGAAGGCGAAGCCAAGGACTTGAAGATATTTGGCGAGAGAGCAAAGAGAAGGGCAGGTATATTGTGTAAACGTGGCCGTCTGATGGCCGTATCGATGAATGAATAATAATGCAAGGGGTGATGCGATAGAATCTGATGATGTCCTTTCAAGAACGGAATATATCACGTTTTCATTGAAATGATTTATTTTTCATGTATTCCTTTAATTTATTTTATCCTGTATTAATTTCTACAATCTGAAAACCTCACAGTAATAAATATCGCCATTCGATAAATATAGAAACAAATCACCATTGGCAGTATTAATCTTAGTAGCAGTCAAAGGGGAGGTGAGAGCTAATAGGGACGAGACAAAACGCTGCAGAATATCACACTGCGCTTTATTGATTTTACCTCTCCATGGTGAAATTACCGATCAGTCAGCATTAGTGATTAGATTTGTACTCCTCAATTATACTTAATCGCCATGTTTTCCGAATCCGTTCCGGGCAAAATTGGTATTATCAGGAACAAGAGCAGCTATATGTGGTTGCGGTAACGCAGGTGTCGGTAACATGGTTTGTGGTGAGGTTTGAGCTAACCGCTTGTATCGAGGACTTGTGGAAGACCGCAATGTTTCATCCGGTGCTGGTGGGGAGAGTGAGTAATGAAGGAAAATAAATCGTGCTCGGGTGAGAATTCCAGGAACTGCAAGTTAAAGCATACAAAGTTACCTGCTGCTACATTCTTCCAGGTTAATGGAAAATTATGGTCCAAAATCTACATTTCTTTCTGTTAAATTCTGAATTCTTTTTACACGAAATGCAGGCTGTCATGAAGACAAAGAGTCTTCTTTCCTTTTCTACGGCTTGTCTAATATATGTGGGTTCGTGCATGCGAACTGTATCGCACATGTGGATTTGGCCCTGTTTTATGGCCGGATGCCCTTCCTGACGCCAACCCTATATGGAGGGCTGTAATCACTATTGCTTATTTCTGTGGCGGTTGGTGGTGTACTATGTTGCCTGAATATGAAGAGGAAAGCGTTAGGACAAACACAAATACCCAGTCCCGGGGCCAAAAGAATTAATCAAAGGTGATTAAAATCCCTGATCGGCCGGGAATAGAACCCGGAACCCTCTGATTCGGAGGCCTCAGCGCTGACTATTGAGCCAAGGAGTCGGACCATGAAGGCAAAGAGTACCGTGGCAAAATATTATTATCCCACATTTGCTTCAGAAATCTCCCCGGAAATAGAATGAAATGAAATAGCGAATGGTTTTAAATGCCGGGGGTGTCGGAGGACATTTTCGGCTCGCCAGACGCAGGTCTTTTGATTTGATGTCCATAGGCGAGCTGTGCGTCGTGATGAGGATTAAATGATGCTGAAGACATCACATACACCCTGCCCCTGTACCAGCGAAATTAACCAATGATGGTTAAAATTACCGACCTTGCCGGGAATCGAACCCGATATCCCTGTGACCAAAGGCCAGCACACTGACCATTTATCCACGGAGCCGGACACCTCTCCGGAATAAGGATGTTACCAGCGAATTAGTAAATTTTCAGGATAGAGAAAAAATATTCCTAGGGTTTATTTCATGGTACATACTACTTGAACAAATAGCAAATGCAAGTGTACGAATGATTTCATCTATTAAAAGCAATATTTTATTGTTATAACTTCAGGGTTTAAAAATAATGTATGAATTGGAACTGATACAATGGAAAATAATCTGCAGTTCACGTACACTTGAGAGTAAATACTGGCCAGAACCTCTCGATAGCAGTTACTCGCCAATGGACACAGCGCCGAGAGCAACTAACGGAAATTCGCTCGCGACTCTCAGAGAGCTAACTTGTCTCACCTTGCGCTAGTCGAGGCGTGCTCCCCGGCCCTCTCGGAGATTAGCTCTCCAGATACGAACTGTGTTCGAATAGTGTCAAAGCTATCGAGAGCTTGGTTCTATTTTCAGTTTCAGATGACTAAAAATTGGTCACCGAAGGAAACAAAACTGTTAATTGAAATGTATGAAAGTCTAGAAATTTTATGGAATGTGGAACGTACCAATTACGGTGAGAGAATGAAGAAACATAAAACTTTACAGGAAATATGAGTGATGTTTTCATGTTCCGGAGCTGAAGTTCAAATGGAACTTCACAACTTAAGGAATCAGGTAAATCTTTTTAATAGAGCTGAATTAAGCGTAAATTGTTAGTTAATATTTTATTATATTCACATTTATTTGCATGGAAATAAATATATTGTAATAATTGTAGCCTGGTTATTATTATGATAACAAGTATATAATATAATACGTTACATATATACAATATTTAAATTAATCAATAATGTGATGCTCTCCAACTTTTAAGGTATCGCAAGAATGGAGAAAAATGAAAAACAGGAAAAGCGGTAGCGAGACAGATGACAGTTACCAAAGTATATATATATATATATATATATATTTTTTACAGAGAATAATCACAGTTGCTGCGACTTGTCAGTAGTAATGTGACCACATTTCGACTGCTTTCCACTCTCTGCAGGTGCACAAGTCGACAGGGTGTGACGAGAACTCGTGAAAGCTATCTTGGTGAGGGACTCGCTGGGTACTCTCTATAGTTATTCGGGCCGAAATTAACTCTCAAATGGACAAGAACCTGAGAGCAGATATCGAAAATTACTCTCCGAGTTAATCTCAAACGGAAATCCACCCTTACATTTGTCCGCCTTTGGGGTATAGTGGTTAGCGTGATTATCTGCCACCCCCGGAGGTCCAGGATCGATTCCCGGCTCTGCCACGAAATTTGAAAAGTGGTACGAGGGCTGGCAAGGGGTCTACTCAACCTCGGGAGGTCAGCTGAGTAGAGGTGGGTTCGATTCCCACCTCGAAGTAGTTTTCCGTGGTTTCCCACTTCTCCTCAAGGCAAATGCTGGGATGGTACCTAACTTAAGTCCACGGCCGCTTCCTTCCTTCTTCCTTGCTTGGCCCGTCCAATCTTGCCATCCCTCTACAAGACCCCTGTTCAGCATAGCAGATGAGGCCGCCTGGGGAAGGTACTGGTTAACCTTCCCAGTTGTATCCCCCCGACAGAAAGTCTCACGCTCCAGAACACTGACCTTGAGGCGGAAGAGGTGAAATCCCTAGCTGAGTGCAAGGGGAAGTCCTATCCTGAAGGGTAAACAGATTAAGAAAGAAAGAAAGAAAAAAAGAAAGAAAGAAAGAAAGAAAGAAAGAAAGAAAGAAAGAAAGAAAGAAAGATGTCTTACATTTGCATATAACAGAAGAGAAATCCTCTACATGCACTTGGAAATAAAACTAGAGCAAGCAATAAAAATAACGGCAATAACAAAAAATTGTTAAGAAAATCTTTCAAAATATAGGTGTGATTTCGTCCATGGCCTTTATTTAACGGTGATGAACCAACACAAGAACTGTCCACCATCTTGACTGATGTACCATCCTCACACCACGGAGGACAAAGTTCTGCTGGTTATAAACCAGCTTGAAATTCAAATGTAAGACATAAGATAGCACCATAGCATACAGATATCATAATACACACATTTCCACTGAAGTCTCATTTTTTTTTAAATGTCATGGTTACATTGCATTATATCACTAATTACATTACCGGTACTAACTGGACAAAAGTTACATTTTCCGATTATAATCTTTTAATAATAGTTGACCTTCCCTGAGTAATTTGCTGTAATATTTGTCGAATCATTCCAATTGGGCCAGGCTGAGTGACTCAGACGGTTGAGCCGCTGGCCTGCTGACCCTAACTTGGCAGGTTCGATCCTGGCTCAGTCCGGTGGTATTTGAAGGTGCTCAGATATGTCAGGCTCGTGTCGGTAGATTTACTGGCACGTAAAAGAACTCCTGCGGGATTAAATTCCGGGACCTCGGCGTCTCCGAAAATCGTAAAAGAGTATTCATGAGTTATATTTTTGGGCTTATGCCGTGTAAATAATTGTAAACACACTCAACGTTTCGAAAGGAACCTTGCCTTTCTTCATCAGGAGACAAAAGAGAAGAGAAACGACGTATTGATGGTTGCAAGGAGAAAGCAACAAGGAAGCTTCAAATGGTGCCCAAAGATGTAAAAGGGACGCCATCTTTGCCCCATGCTAGAGACAATGAATAGTAACAGCAAAGCATTACTCTCTAATGGTTCTGATAATAGGTAGCCATGATTCACTGAGGTTGTAACCTGTATCGCGGTTGAAATTATCTGGGTGGTTACGTGAATCATGGCTACCTATTATCAGAACCATTAGAGAGTAATGCTTTGCTGTTACTATTCATTGTCTCTAGCATGGGGCAAAGATGGCGTCCCTTTTACATCTTTGGGCACCATTTGAAGCTTCCTTGTTGCTTTCTCCTTGCAACCATCAATACGTCGCTTCTCTTCTCTTTTGTCTCCTGATGAAGAAAGGCAAGGTTCCTTTCGAAACGTTGAGTGTGTTTACAATTATTTACACGGCATAAGCCCAAAAATATAACTCATGAATAGTTACACGGGCCGTGAAAGACTAAATGATAATCGTAAAAGAGTAGTTAGTGGGACGTAAAGCAAATATTATTATTATTATTATTATTATTATTATTATTATTATTATTATTATTATTATTATTATTATTAATTCAAATTGGAAGTATACTTTTTATCATCTCAAATTTAATAGTGAAAGTGTAAAAATTTTCCATTCATTGACTTGGTTAATTACCTCTATCTCTGGAACTATTCAATTTAAAAGGCTGTGGTTTTCAGCTACTTATTACTTGATTTAATGTTCATGTTCATGTTAGGAGGTTGGATACACTGTGTAAAAATTAAAGGTGGTATTGCATATGCATCTTGTGGATTTACTTTGTGGTTCTACAGTTTTATAGGTGTTGGAACAGTAAACATAGTGGTTTGGTGTGTTATTACAATTTCTTATACAACTTTTCAACATGACGAAAAGAAAGGATTTTTTAACCAAACGAAGTTTCCATGGAAATCAGCACACGACTGGATCTGATCACTGTGCTGATCCTGAAATTAATATAAGAATATAACTAAGTGGATTTATTTAACTATAAAGGAGATGATACATATAGTTTAGGTTATGTTTTATGTTTTTTTAATTAGATTTGAGTATGTTAGGACAAGTTTTACAAGATGCTGTGCCATGTAAGCCTCCATATGTAAGTTGATACCAACTGAAATTTTAATTTCCTGAAAAGGACGAAAAATGACTTTCTTTAAAAAACATTTGACTCATTATCTCAAGAACTAATACAGATATGTATATATACGTACATACATTATCATTATAGAATGTTATGCCTTTCAGCATTCAGTCTGCAAGCCTTTGTGAATTTACGAAACGTCGCCACAATTCTCTATTTGCAAATAGTGCTGTGGGCACATTTAGTTCTATACCTCTTATTTTTAAATCGTTAGAAATATATACATAATATACATAACTGTGTTACCTCGTAGTATACTGAAGCTACTTAACCATCAAAACATTTCTATCTCTAAAAGTTTTTTTACTTACAGAAAAATAAGTATACTTTGAAAAGAAAAAATTATTTTAAAAAATAATTACTATTTATTTGTCTGCAAATTCTGATTCCGGTGCAGTAATCATAAAAGGAGTAATGCTATAATCCTACAAATGTCAGATCTCCACCTATCATCAGTATTGCAATTTTATAGGGCTTACTTACTCCCCTAATGCAGAAACATTCTTTTGTAATTCGGAGAGTGAATGGAATTATAGCATATGGGAGTGGAGTCCCTCAGCACAGTGGTTGCAATATCGATCCTGAAGGCCTTCAGTAACGCAGACTCTCTGCAGAAGAATACACAGAAACATCGAATGGCCCCTTTAGCACTAATAGCCAAACCGAATTCTATGATAGTCTTCAGGTGGTATTTCTCCTGAAAAAAAATCTGGATTGTTGGCTCATATCTAAGTCTCTTCTCTACATCTACATCTTTAGATTGACTTTCGTTGGTCTTAAATACAGTATATGTATATTGTGTTCTGAAACAACGGGAACTGTGTATACGAGTGTTAGAGTACCGGTCGTGTTGATAAATAATTTGATGAAAATTATTCCATATCTTGCGCAGTTGTAATTTTATCAGCTGATGATCAGACGTTCATAAATGTTCATGAACAATTTCGTTTCCTTTATAATTCTGTTTTAAATTGTTTTCGTTCCTGATTCGTCTGGTGACCCTGCTGTTACTTCGAACGCTCATGCGATGTAACTAGAAACATCTTAATTGGAGACACGGCTGACTAGATCCCTCGCTGCGCTCCCAAGGGGCCAGCTAGAGCGACGCATCAAGTCGGCCGTGTTGGAGCTTAGATGATTTTGTCAGCTCCCACTTGGAGTGCTAGCGTACAATGAGCCATCTGGTAAAAAATGAGAGTACCACTTACGACAGACCAATGGTAGAACATTGTTAAATTCAGACTTTGACTATTGGTGAATTCTTCCTCCTGAACTGAAGACGCAGAGCAAAATTCTTTGAGAAACGTAAAGATTTTCACCTTATTTTCTTGACACCGCAAAATCTTATATCATGTCTGTTTTAAATTATTTTATCTTCTTAAATTAGTTTTCAAATATTTTATTTACTTAAAGTACGTATTCAGAACATAGCTTTCACTGGTTTAATAATCGTCTGTTGACTGTTAGATATACCTTCCCAGCGAAGTCATATATCCGGAATGTATGTGTGCATATACGAGATTAGCGAATAAAGGAATTTTACATAGATCACCAACAAGCGCTGCAGATTCTGATAAAAGAATGCTGAATAGATAAAAAGCTGGCGCACATTGAGTAGGTAGGTATTGATCCTCACTAGCTTTTGGGTCAGCCAGTTCAAGTCAAACACATATCTCTAATCGCGGAGCCGGTATAAGTACCGGGTGTCGGAAAATGGTCGACCCAGCTTCATATGTCGCAATGAAATATTTGGCATCCATGCACCTCAGCCATCATGAATTCAGCGAAGAAAATGTAAAAGATACTTGGACGAACATTTATATATAATGATACACGAAATTAATTGGCAATTATACGTAATTATACATAATAATCAATTACATTCCTAACTTTCACAGGTATAGGCTGGCCCCATTGTGTATGAGTAGCGTGCCTGCCACTTACCCGGAGGCCTCGGGTTCCATTCCCACCCAGTTTAGGGATTTTTACCTGAATGTGTCGGCTAGTTCGATGTGCAGACAGCCTACGTTATTACAATTTCAGGACCTATTTGACGTGGAGGCAGCGGCCTCGGTCTACAAAGCCAAGAATGATGGCCGAGAGGATTCTTCGTGGTGACCACACGACACTTCGTAATCTGCAGATCTTCGGACTGAGCAGCGGCCGCTTGGAAGGCCCAGCCCCTTACGGGCTGTTGCGCCATGGGGTTTGGGGTTCGTAAGTAGAGATAAATTATTCATTGTTGCCATTTATTTTATACAGCTTTGAAGTTTGACTTTTCAATATAATAACTGGTTTCTTGAAAATTTAATTTAGGCTCATTGATTTAATAAGCATCTGCACATTCAAGCAGATGAGCATATTAAATTTGTGAAAATATGCTTAAAATTGACAGAGTTAAAAGGAAGTTCCTAGGAAATATAACTCGGGGACCGTATGTAGCATACCTGGAGTTTCAAAAAGTTCAGTATATTTAAAAACTTAATATGTTATCTGAAATGTATAAACTCTCAGAACATAGAAATATATGTGCTTAAATTTAAAAGAATAATCGGAAATACACAAAAATAGTTTATAAAGTTCATCTTGAAATGTTTTCAAAAATCTAAGCATCTTTAAACGCAGTGAGATATGATGTCACTTTGAATTACCGGTACACAGTTTGTCATTCCTCATAAACCTGCGTTTGATTGAACAGTATTTTCCTTTGAGGATGCACCTCTGATGCTCTTGACCATCCGATATGATTTCCTTGCCCAGTTCCTAAGAGACTGTGTTTCATTCGGTACATGTTGAAATGAGGTGTTTCATAAGCCTATTTATGATTTCTATGGTATATCTTCATATTGTTGACCTCGGCACGTGGTAGTTGCCGATATCTGGGGACAACTTATTACTTTTACTTTCAAGATACGGCGATTATTCATAATATTCTGTAAATATAATGTACTGCTCGAATTGGCTATGCGGTTCGTATAACGTGTCTGTGATCTCGTATTCGCATTTGAACCTCATTGTCGACAAACTTGAAGATGATTTTCCGTGGTTTCACTTTACGAGGCAACTGCTAGGGCTGTAATGAATACCAATCCTAGGCCTCCCCTATCCCATCGCCCTGACATGACCTGTCTTTGTTGGTACGATGTTAAAACAAAGAAGAAATATGCTCAATTCAAACACATTATTTATTAAATTAACACATATCAGGAGGCTTGGTCGCTCAGGGGGCAGCGCGCTGGACTCTCACCACTGATTTCCATGGTTCAAATCCCCGTCACTCCAAGTAAGGTAGGAGCTGAACAAAGCGGAGGCAGGACAGGATTTAATGTTGACAACATTTCTCAGCAGGTAAAGTAAGGGTTCCCACACAACGAAAATTGTAAAATTGTGCCGAAAGTTGAAGGGCTAAAGGGCCCGCCAATGTTTCAAATTGTGAGCCTTGGATAGATTTATTAAATTAAAAATCAAATTTCGAAAATCACTTTCGGCCTAAATGCAGTTTTAAAAAGACTGCCTAAAATGTACATAACTTATGTACGTAATTATTTATGTAATGTGTTCCTTGGTTCAATACCCCCGCCGCGCCCTTTTTACTATTTTTTGAAAAATATCCACTTCGAAAGGAGTTATAAGGACTTAAGTGAAACTCTGAATTGAGTCGCATTAGCGCTCGTAGTGGTAGATAAAGGCAACTGCTAATCTAATCGACCAGATAACGTTGATTAAGAAAGGGATTGTATCATTTTATGAATAAATACAGAATATATTCTCATACATTATTATATTTTATTTACCTAAAATTCGTAGCTCATATCTCTAGGATGTTTTAACATTGAGTTGCTGTGGATTTTTCTTCGGGTACTCTGGTTTTCCCTGTCATATTTCATTCCAGCAACACTCCCCAATATCATTTCATTTCATCTGTCAGTCATTATTCATTGCCCCAGAGGAGTGCGACAGGCTTCGGTAGCCATCACAATTCCTGTCCTCGCCGCTAGGTGGGGCTTCATTCATTTCATTCCGGACCCGGTCGAATGACTGGCCGAGAATTTTCATGTCATTCGTCTCCTTTTTCTCTGCTTTCTCCACATCATTATGATGTCGCACGTTCAAACTGTGTCTTATTTATGGATTCGTCCCTCTTTTACTCCCGGGTGGCCTTTCTCACACCAACTATTCACAATTACGTGTTTCTGTGGTGGTTGGTAGTGTGGTCTTTTTTGTCGTTGCATACGAGATATACCAAAGCCTACTAGAAGGCCTGGATCATCGACCTCTACTATGCGCAGTCATAGTAGAGGGCGATGCCTGGACAAGCCGACATTTCTCGGCGAACAAAATAGTTGAGACAATGGCCGCTTGGATCGCGTTTATGTTCTGTTGTTCTCATATTCCGTCTATATCCTTACATTGAAGATTCAAACAGTAACGCAAAATAATACATTTTATTATCATTATGCTCGGTGTGAAACAGATATCAATATATAAAACAACTTAAAACACACTACACTTCAGAGTTCTTTCATTGTGCAGTGCTTGTCACACAAAAATAAAGAGTAGGTAAATAAATAGAAGTACTCATCCGATTTTTTCCTATTTCTGTAATTTGAACACTTTTCTGCTCAGAGGATTGCTGTTGAATTTGTTTAATAATTCACAGCCATTAGTCACATTCTTTGCACGTTATCAGAAACAGGTCTGAAGAATTTTGTAAGTATAACGTCTGTGATGTGTGCTTATCACAGTTGCGGCACTAAAATGTTTCTTTAAATTTTTAGCGGTAAGTAATTTCAGCTTTCGGACAAGTTTACATTTTCGGAGATATCCTAAAGCCCGCGTTTTAAACATTAGCACATTTTTAAGAAGAAGAAATTGCGTGACGGGTAGCTTAAAGCTCCCCGATCTTCAGCTATTATTAAGCACATTAGTGGACTGTCCGTAACACAAGACGACAGATGTTCCAAACTAGATCCACAATTTGTCTTCTCCTCTGCGACCCTGACTAAATAACCAACGACCATAGCCTATGCAGATAGCTCCATGGAAACTGGTTCTTCTGTAAAATGAGTACAATATATGAATAATGTTGTGAGATGGACAGTAGGCAACGGTATGATGATAAACGGGGATAAAAGTCAGGTTGTGAGTTTCACAAATAGGAAAAATCCTCTCAGTTTTAATTACTGTGTTGATGGGGTGAAAGTTCCCTTTGGGGATCATTGTAAATACCTAGGTATTAATATAAGGAATGATCTTGATTGGGGTAATCACATAAATATGATTGTAAAAAAAGGGTACAGATCTCTGCACATGGTTATGAGTGTATTTAGGGGTTGTAGTAAGGATGTAAAGGAGAGAGCATATTTGTCTTTGGTGAGACCCCAACTAGAGTATGGTTCCAGTGTATGGGACCCTTACCAGGATTACTTGATTCAGGAACTGGAAAAAATCCAGAGAAAAGCAGCTCGATTTGTTCTGGGCGATTTCCGACAAAAGAGTAGCGTTACAAAAATGTTGAAAAGTTTGGGCTGGGAAGACTTGGGAGAAAGGAGACGGGCTGCTCGACTAAGTGGAATGTTCCGAGCTGTCAGTGGAGAGATGGCGTGGGAGGACATCAGTAGACGAATAAGTTTGGATGGTGTCTTTAAAAGTAGGAAAGATCACAATATGAAGATAAAGTTGGAATTCAAGAGGACAAATTGGGGAAAATATTCGTTTATAGGAAGGGGAGTTAGGGATTGGAATAACTTACCAAGGGAGATGTTCAATAAATTTCCAATTTCTTTGCAATCATTTAAGAAAAGGCTAGGAAAACAACGGATAGGGAATCTGCCACCTGGGCGACTGCCCTAAATGCAGATCAGTAGTGATTGATTGAAGAGGTCAGCGATTATTTAAACGAACATGCATAATAAAGCGTAACCGTATTAAAATAAACCAATTACCTCGAATAGGCACGTCGAGTAATTCCAAAACACTCCCAGGAATAACAGTATAGGTGGAAATATCACCGGCTGCTCTCCGTCTAATGGTGTCCATCAATCAGAGCTTTTGAGATTCTACATTAGAAGTGTCAGAAGGATTGACCACACCCCATTTAAAAGTTTTCTCTAATGTATACAGAAACCACCTGGCGTCCATCATAGCATTGAAATTTCCATTCCTTCTTAAATGACTAAATAACAGTTCAATGTCAAAACTGGAAATATTTCTACTGAGAGTATAATGAAATCCATTTGAAAGGAAGTACTTTATACACTTTACCGTTGAATGTGTTGTGATCATAAGGGCTTCATATGTTTCTTGACTGAATTTAATTTCTGACCAGATGTTTTTACTGTGTCAACGTACGGCAGAAATTCCTCTGTAACCAGAAAAGCCAATCGTCAGTCAATTCAGTGAAAATTTTCTTGTCTGTGTTCCTGAAATGGTAACTTTGCTTTATGTTGCACACATCGTGTATGTCATGCCATTTCCTTGAATATTCTGAAAAATTGTTTCTCTCAGACTGACAGGATCAGATACGGACTCAGGAGCAAAAACAGGCAGTGTTTAGTGCTGCAGTGACATTGAGGGAAAATAAATAAATGTCTCTTTTAACATTCATCTTTTCAAGGTTAGAGTGGTACACAACCTTCCTTATTAAACAACGGACTGGTTTCACAATGGAATTTTTTTCATATTATACAGTCCTTTTACATGTTCACTTGAAGTTAAATTTTCTCCATAACGAATATCCTTTGCTAGAAACTGAGAAAATATTTTTTAGAACATGGCTGGAATCAAAACTGAGAAACAGGAGTCTGCTTTCATCACAGGATGTTTAATTTCAGGCAAGATTGGACGTTCACACAACTCTTTCAACATATTCGAATTCATAGGGCAATTATCTGCCACTAAGCGTAAGATTATAAATTCAGTTTCTTCTACTTCTCTGATTACTTTCATGTTCAGTGTTAACAGCTGACTGCCAGTTAAGTGCCTAGTGAAATAAAATGCCACGGGTATTCTGATGTTAGTTGACAAACCACGGAATAAAATGCAGAGTAACCTGTTAGCCACAGCTTCACCTCGGCCCAACTCCTCTATTTCATTGTTCGAAAATCCAAGGAAATAGCCAATTTTACGGTCATATCCCACTCTGGGTTTGATTGCCATCTCGTCAATAACGAGGGACCCCAATTTTTCTTCTGGACATTCCAAATTACAGTATTCGTGCTGTAGTCTTTCTTTTATTAAAGATGTGACTCCGGTTTCTCCATTAGAGAGGCCAATGTACCTTTTTAGTGTTTTCGGGTGAGGAATTTTGAGGCAGTTTACAGATCTTATGAAACAGTATCCTGTCGGAGCTTTCCTATGCCAAAATGTACACATTTTATGAGTTGTTTCGCCGTATTGTACCGGTTACGACCTGTACATGAGTATTTTTTGAGTATAAATAGCATTTAATTATCGCGCGTGATGTTCTGAGCACGCCTGGTTTGTTTACCGTCAGTGGGGCAAGCAAGCGAGTGAAGGACAGCTGTGAGCTGTGACGTAGCCACAGAGGCTAGCTAGACCGCCCGCCCGTCACAACACGTGTTCCCAGGCTGAACTCGTATATTCTAGATTCCACGTCACATCTTCCAGATTGTTCGATGGGAAAATTTTGTAACTCCCGTAATAATTATGCTAGCGGCTTGAGCAATATGTCATCTTGTTTGGGATTACCTGAACGTCGCAATGCCCGAGTTTCGAGTAAATCCATCGAGGGATTTAGGAGATATTCAGTCAAGCCGTATTGTGACATAGACGTCCCGGATCGAATAAAAGGAGGGCCCACTGTAGCCTGTTCACTCAGTTACAGCTGAGTAGTCAGCGTGGACACTCTCGTTGCTACTATCGTCGTGTAGTGACAGTCCCGACGAGGAACTCTGTAATTTTCTAAGTATTCATAAAGTGAACTTGTATTTTCTTCGAGTATGGGAGAACGAATTCTTCCAAGTATTCTCAAGTGGACTTGCAATATTTCGAGTGTCAAAGAACATTTTCTAAGTCTTCATAATTTAACTTACAATATTTACGGGTGTTTGAGACTGGAATTTTTCCAATTATTCATGAAATGGACTTGTATTATTTACGTGTGCTAAATTCATAATTGGACTTGTATTTAGCGTGTGTTAAAGAACGAATTCTTCGTAAATTAAACCTACAATATTTGTGAGTGTTAAGATACTCATTCCTCTAATAAACAGTGACTTAAAAATTTCGCCAGTGATTAGACTGTAAATTTTTTCATGTGGATGGACTTATGTTTTTCGTCTGTGTTCATTCAAAGACTTGTACCTTCGCCAGTGATGAACTTTAATTTTGGTCATAGTTTCATGAGAAGGGACTTGTGTTTTTTTTTGCCTGTATTTATTCAGAGACGAAGACTTTGCTAGTGGTGAACTCTGAAATTATTTATTTTCCTCGTATACAGAAACATATCATTTTACGAGTGTTAAATTTTGAAAGTCTTGATGAATAATAACCAGTGACTTCGCTAATAGGTTAATCACCCAAGGTTTTTATGAACTCAGATTTATCAGTACTGCGAGTGACCTTGGAGACATCATCCCTCTCAGTTACATTGGACTGGGGTAGCAAATGATCATCTGCAACATCACTTGGATCATCGGGGTTCAACCTGGGCCTCGAAAGTTCGAGGCATCTCTACCTTCTACCAACCCAGATCGTCCAGTCGCTTCTGTACGGAGTCCCTGGAATCTTCTGGAACGTGTTCCAACCTGCTTGGCTTGATGAACTGGAGAATCCGAGCCATATTATAGGACTATGTGGAAGACAGCTTATATCTACCTGGAGGTGATGTGCAATTTCATGTCTTATGTGAATAAACTCATGTTCAGTCAGAGTCAAAGATTTCTTATAGGTAGGACCCTACCTCCTGTACCGAGCCCTAGCTACTAGTCACCCAGTTTTAGCCCTGAGAACTATATTCTTGCCTATTTTTAAATATAATCTGAGAGTCGGGCTCTTTTACCGGTACAGTATGTAATGTGTGATTTACTATAAGCTTCAATTTGTTCGATTAGAAACAGTGCCTTTACCAACCCATTTTCTCAATCTTTCTGAATTTTCTGGATTTTCTCTTCTAGAGAAGAGATTTCAGCTTTTAAATTTCACTTTTCAGTTTTACTACAATTTTTCTTGGCCTATAATTTGATTTACATTTTTAAAAAATTCCTTTTGATGTTCTTATCCTGGTCTTTGTAATCAGATACTGAAGGTGTTTGGGTGCCTATATCAGAGTTTAACACGTTTTATATATTCTGTAGTCGGGTATTGATCGCCTGCGTCCATTGGCCTGCAATCTATTTTCTTTTGTTTAATTGGTGAACTACATGCCGTCACAGCTGGGTCTTTACTGCACTTAAGAATTTTTTCTTGTGATCAGGAAAATTGTTAAAAACTGTCAGCACTTTGTCGGGGAGCAGAATTCTCCTCGCAGTACTTACACTGTAATCTGATTAGACAAAGTGCAAGCTACATATTCTGGAGTTATCATTAGGAGCCCAAAATAGCGACAGTGTAGTTAGGCCACTCCAAAATGGCGTCTATAAGGAGAGAAGATCATCTGACCATTAAAATGAGCCCAAGATGGTGACAGTGTAGTTCTGCCCTTCCAAAATGGCGACGAGAACGACATCTACCCGTAAAACAGGGCCAAGATGGCTACTGTGCAGTTTGGCCCCACCAAAATGGCGACGGGAATGGCATCTGACCATAAAACTGGTCCCTGTGTAGTTTGTCCCCTCCATGATAGCATCGGGAAGGGCATCAGACCGTAAAACTAGATTAGGCCATATGTACTCCCTCGGGTGAGAGGATCAAAATGGCGACAGGAATGGCATCTTACCGTAAACTGTACCCAAGATGGTGACGGTGTAGTGAGGCCCCCAAAATGGCGACGGAAATGGGTTAGGCCATATATGCCCCCTCTGGTGGGAGGACAAAACTGGCGACAGGAATGGCATCTGATCGTAATATTGAACCCAAGATGGCGACGATGTAGTTAGGGCCCTCAAAAATTACGCCGGGAAGGATACCTTACCTTAAAATCTAGGCTCTGTGTAGTTAGGCCACCCCATGAGGTTAGGCGTGCTCTCTTATGCGAATACTCATTGCCCTACGACTCAAGATGGCGTCGGAAAAATCCGCGTCGGGAAGGGCAACTAGCCGTAGAAGTGAGGTTAGGCTCCTCCAATATGGCGACTGTGAGGTTACGATTGCTCTCTTATGAAAAATCCTGCTGGATGTATGCTAGGGGTCAAAGAACTTGCCAGGGCTCAATGACGTCGTGGGCAAATGCTGACGCAGCGCTAATTCAGCACCCATCGTTTTAGAACCCCTCTTGCTTCACTACTGGTTCCGTTATCTGTGCCAGGAATATCTGAATGTTTTCCCTGGTATTTAGTTCAAATGCATAATTACCTTTAACAATAAATTTCATGTCCTTTTCGATCCCTAAAATGTTAGGATTATTGTTATAAATATGTTCCTCAAAAGCTGAAAATTTGTTGTGCTTTATTGCCCTGAAATATTCTTGATATCTTTGATTTAAGGCTGGGCCAGTCCTTTCTATATAAAACATTTTGAAGTCGTCGCAAGTGAGCCTATGTTAGACAGCTTTTTTGTTGATACTATGTGCATTATATATATACATATTCTGATATTCTATTTCTTGTTCTAAATGCTGTTTTGAGTTGAAATTTCTCAATATTAGCTATTTTAAAACCTTGATTTCCAAAATGCGTAAATGTTACAAATTGACTACGTTCAGAAATTTCCTTTCTTCTCTCATGGTTCTTCGTTTACTCCACTTTCCTTTTTACGTGCGAACTTAAGTAGTGGCAACTATTTATTTACAACAGATACAAAAGAGTTACATGTTAACAACCTTTACTGTCCTTCAATGTAGTCACCAGCGTTGTGTATAACCCGTTGCCAGCGATGTGGAAGTCGTAGTATACCTTTAGCAGAGACTGTTCTGTTGATGGTGCGAATGGAGCTGTCTACTGCCTGTCGAATCTCTGCAACAGTTCTGAAGCGAATGCTCACGAATCGTCTGGTTTCCATCACTGTTCAGTAACGCGGCAAGAACATGCACTTCTTCTTCACTCGTAGGACGATCTACCCGATGAATGTCGCCACAGTTTGCCGACCATCGTTGAGGCTTTACCCAACCTACCACTGTTTTGTAAGGCAATGAAGATTCCCCGCAAACCTCTTCAAGACCTTATCGCGTACTTTCAAGAAGGTATAGCGCGATAGTATTTCCACGACCATAGGTAGTACGAACAAGGAAATTCCCAATAGAAGGTCGTAGCAACACGTGGAAAATACTAGGGCCCACCAAGGTCAGGTGGATAAAGAATAAATAAATTACTACCAAGTAAATAAGTTAATACTGACTAAAATAAAAACAACAGCCTTAAATTAAACAGGAACTTTAATTATAGGAAAGAAAAGGTTGACACAAATCAAATACACTGACTGACAGAGCAAATGCAACACCAAGAAGGAGTGGTCAGAACTTTATGCCAATTGCAGGGTAGACTGACGTCACTGAGGTATGCTCATGATGTGAAATGCGCCGCTGTGCTGCGCACGTAGCGAACGATAAATGGGACACGGCGTTGGCGAATGGCCCACTTCGTACCGTGATTTCTCAGCCGACAGTCATTGTAGAACGTGTTGTCGTGTGCCACAGGACACGTGTATAGCTAAGAATGCCAGGCCGCCGTCAACGGAGGCATTTCCAGCAGACAGACGACTTTACGAGGGGTATGGTGATCGGGCTGAGAAGGGCAGGTTGGTCGCTTCGTCAAATCGCAGCCGATACCCATAGTGATGTGTCCACGGTGCAGCGCCTGTGGCGAAGATGGTTGGCGCAGGGACATGTGGCACGTGCGAGGGGTCCAGGCGCAGCCCGAGTGACGTCAGCACGCGAGGATCGGCGCATCCGCCGCCAAGCGGTGGCAGCCCCGCACGCCACGTCAACCGCCGTTCTTCAGCATGTGCAAGACACCCTGGCTGTTCCTATATCGACCAGAACAATTTCCCGTCGATTGGTTGAAGGAGGCCTGCACTCCCGGCGTCCGCTCAGAAGACTACCATTGACTCCACAGCATAGACGTGCACGCCTGGCATGGTGCCGGGCTAGAGCGACTTGGATGAGGGAATGGCGGAACGTCGTGTTCTCCGATGAGTCACGCTTCTGTTCTGTCAGTGATAGTCACCGCAGACGAGTGTGGCGTCGGCGTGGAGAAAGGTCAAATCCGGCAGTAACTGTGGAGCGCCCTACCGCTAGACAACGCGGCATCATGGTTTGGGGCGCTATTGCGTATGATTCCACGTCACCTCTAGTGCGTATTCAAGGCACGTTAAATGCCCACCGCTACGTGCAGCATGTGCTGCGGCCGGTGGCACTCCCGTACCTTCAGGGGCTGCCCAATGCTCTGTTTCAGCAGGATAATGCCCGCCCACACACTGCTCGCATCTCCCAACAGGCTCTACGAGGTGTACAGATGCTTCCGTGGCCAGCGTACTCTCCGGATCTCTCACCAATCGAACACGTGTGGGATCTCATTGGACGCCGTTTGCAAACTCTGCCCCAGCCTCGTACGGACGACCAACTGTGGCCAAGGGTTTACAGAGAATGGAGAACCATCCCTCAGGACACCACCCGCACTCTTATTGACTCTGTACCTCGACGTGTTTCTGCGTGCATCGCCGCTCGCGGTGGTCCTACATCCTACTGAGTCGATGCCGTGCGCATTGTGTAACCTGCATATCGGTTTGAAATAAACATCAATTATTCGTCCGTGCCGTCTCTGTTTTTTCCCCAAATTTCATCCCTTTCGAACCACTCCTTCTTGGTATTGCATTTGCTCTGTCAGTCAGTGTATTAAGCCCTGCATATAAGATACAGGGAAGATTAAATTAAATTAAGAAGCCTAGGACATCAAGTTAGATTCAAATTAAAATTGAAAGAAACTGCTTTCACTATTCAAATCGTAGGATAAATCCGGAATATATTTCAGAATAAATTAGGAAACGTAGTACTTAATGAAAGTTCCAACTCTAAGATCTTGGTTCGATTACACTATGGTAGTGGAGTAGAAAAATGCTTCTCTATGAGTACTTAAGAAGTCATTCAACATAAATCAGAAAGCCTAGTACCGATCCCCAAAATGCACAAGAGCAGATCAGGTGCGCGTAATTAAAATAAAACATAGAGGAGAAATTAGAAATTAAAGCCTCCAAGTAAAATAATTATTTAGATTTAAAATGTTAATACATTAGAACACCAAAGAACCGCAGAAATACGAAGCACGAACTCAGACTCACATACTACAACCAGAACAAAATACAAACAACCGACGTCATATGTCCACCAGCAACAGTCGTATCAGTCGTCAAATGTCAAAATATAATAATTACATTCACCAACCAAGGGTTGTGAATGTAACCAAGGTAACCGGTCACATGACCAAGAAAATGGCTACCCTTACAAGATAATCAACCAAAGCGAGAACCAGTCATTTAAAAACAATTTTTCTACTCGTGCATTTTCCCATTTTCACACAATGCTTCGGATAGAAAGATATTAAAGGTTTTCCAGACAGGATTAATGCATGATACCCCCTTTTAAAATTAAGACGTACTCTCGAAGGTATAGTAGAAGTATGGAGACGAACTTGTTATAAAATCATTGAATACATTAATTTTCGTTTTAAAAGAACATCTCTAGAGTGATTAACAACCCAAAATCTTTCAATGAATAATGACATTAAAGCCCCACGTAATGTTTATAACCTATTCACAATAAAGATAACCAGAAATTCAGTCTCTTTGGTTAATCGAAAATTTCACTAACAGTGATAATTGAATTTTACTTAGTACAATTTAGGAGTAGATATACCCGACGACACAGAACAGTTCGCTGATAATTATTGTTATCACATCCATATACTTCCAGAATCAATACGAAGATTGTAGCTACTTACAGTTTCCCAAGTTGACAAATAAAATACATTAAAACTGACTGGTGAATATCACCACACGGCGATAGAATTACCCCGTATCCAAAGGGTACATTTTCCTCCTTTTTTCCTCTGCCAATACGTAATTTAAAGATCCTCCATTCCTCCATTCAGGAAAAAAACAGATGACGATCGAAAATATTGTCGTTGCGTACCGAAACAATGCAGCACAAGTTGAGTTGGGTACATGCTACAAGAGGGCAGCACAATATATGTCTTCAAGTTCACTGGAGGCTGCCAGTACTACTAGCACTTTGCAGGATGATAATGTGGTTTATTTTAAATACCCTTAAACTGTCCAATTTCCGTCAGAACCTTGATGACACTGTCGTGCTGTACGACGTCTGGCATCTTAATCCAACTCCGTTGTTCCTATTTAGAAAACGTAGTGACAACGTTACGTTAGACCACTAGCTTACACGTGACTGTGTGTCTCTCGCTTGTGCGCACGCAGGTGATGTGGGAAGGGCGAGTACATTTGCTCTGAGGTAAGGTAGGTATGTAACCAACGTGTGCTTTCAGCGACAATATTAGATTCGGTTGCATAGCATCTCCACAGCAGTGTTACCACTATTTAAGTTCCAGCCCTCGTATCATATTGTCTATCTTTCTGAGTTGTAGCTATTTGATTTAGCAATTTGTTTTGAATTAAACATGAGTGTGCTGGTAACATTGTGTTTGATTAATTCTATTAGTATTATATGATGTCCAGATAGTTGTATGCAAAGAGTATCGTTACATACTCTCTACATTGTTGACATCAAATGTCTCTCTGGTTCTCAAGTTCAGATAGAGAAAGGGTACTTCATAAGAAAATCACATAACCTCTTCTTCTTCTTTTTCTTATGTTACGGCCTCTGTAGAACCACAGGCAGCTTTTTCATGGTTTGGGTTTTCTTCTTTTTCTCCTTCTATAACCTCTTCATCCTCTATATCCTTCTCTCCGGTTCTTCGGCTGATAATTTCATTAACCTCTTCTCTCCCTCACTGGTAATTCTACGTCCTATGCCTGTACCTACGACATTCGCATGCACTAAGTATCGGTACTTTTTCCTGATCGCAATCACAATCACAGCCAAAATTCAAGGAGAGGAAGTCGAACCCCTGAAATTTGAATATGATATTGTTATTTTACCTGAGTCTGCAGAGGATCTGAGAAAATTGTCCAATCGTATGGACAGAGTCTCGGGGGAAGGAGAACAAGATGAAAATAAATAAATAAATAAATAAATAAATAAATAAATAAATAAATAAATAAATAAATAAATAAATAAATAAATAAATAAATAAAATAAATAAGCCCAAAACAAAAGTAATGGAGCGCAGTCATAGGAAGTCACGTGATGCAGAAAATATTAGATTAGGAAATGAAGTACTAAGGGGGGTAGATAAATATTGATACTTGGGTAGTAAAATAAATAATGATGGCAGAAGTAAAGAAGACATAAAATGCAGGGGAGCACATGCAAGGAAGGCCTTTCTGGAGAAAATAAATTTGCCCATTTCGAACATTGATAGGAATTAGAAAGATGATTTTGAATACTTTCGTCTGTAACGTGGCATTGTATGGAAGTGAAACATGGGAGATAAATAGCTCAGAAATAAATTGAATATAATATTTGAAATGAGGTGATGCAGAATAATGCTGAAGGTGAGATGGATAAATCGAATCACGAATGAGGAGTTACTGAGTGGATTGGTGAGAGGAGATCGATTTGGCAAAATTTAATAAGAAGAAGAGATGTAATGATAGGTTACATCTTAAGACACCCAGGACTTGCTCATTTGGTTTTTGAGGGAAGTGTATACAGTAAGAACGGTAGGAGTTGTCCAAGGTATGAATAGGGTGGCATGGAGAACTGTATCAAACTAGTCTATGGACTGATGACTCAAACAGCAACATCCTGATTCATCCTTTGTAGCATCTGTTCATTGTCTATAAATTATTATGCATAGTTATAAGATAGCTATGCTCGTAGTTTACTCTTACAATTCTCCTTACGACGCTGTTATAGCTAAATGATCCAAACAAGAAGCTGTAGAGCGCAGTGTACAAAATAAATGAGCTAATTCGTTCGTGGTGGGGATAGGACAGTGAAATGTGATGTGTGGTATGAGAATTTATATCACAGACGGGAAGTTAGAGGTCATGGAGTGTTTGTAGTCATCTCACGGAGGGAGAAAGCTGCCATGTATCGACCGAGTCCTCCAATCTCTCTGTCAGCCTCGCATCTACATTTACAAGTCTCCTACAGGGCAGTTTCTTGCACGTTTATGACAAATTGCAAAGGAAACATGACCACACAAAACCCAGTGCAATAATCAAATTAGCTATGTGAGATGATGACACACGGTAAATGAATCACTGTCACAATATACCGTTCAACAAACAAACTTATTTATCTATGCTAATGAAATGCTGTGATGAATACACAGCCGTAAATTACAGCATAATAATCAAATCGTTTATCCAACACTGTACTTAATTAGGCTAACAGTTAAGAAAACATATCGCAGAAATCAAAATATTTAGCAGAATGTGTATGAAATCGGGAAGAATTTATGTCCGCAAACTATAGTAAGAAAACGTAAGTGAATCCTCTGAATAGATGACATACTTTGAATAACGTATCCAGAAAATACACTAAATTTACCCAAACTTTTGATTAATAGTGAAGAAAGCAAGGTCAAATAAGATACACCTTATAAATAAAATGAACTCATTTGAATCCAAATAGTAAAAAAATCACTCCACCCATGATATAGGATAGTAACACAAGAGTTTTACAGTATGCTTATAATTTTATGACAGACTGCGAATAACTCACATCGATGGCTGAGAGCGAAAGGGTTGCAGTTCAAAACAATGCACGTTCGAGATTTTACTATAATTGTATAGCTTATTTCGACTTCTACAACCTTCGGAAGAGGTACAATACAAAAACAAATTTTTCATGCCAGGGAGCACTTCAAACGGTTCTGATATTAGTCACTTTCCTTAATCCTAAAGGATCATTGTAAATTGGCACTCTTACATCATGATGTAAGAACAATGTACACGCCAATTTTCATAAAAATTGTGTAATACGTGTTTTTTTGGGAGGCAATTATATAAACTGCTAACACTTCAAACTTTTCCCTTGAAAAATCATGGATTTTGAATGGTAACGCTTTCGTACTCGGCCATCATTATCTACAGAATACATGAAAGTATTCTAATACTTTCGTGAGTTTCTGAATAGTGAAAAAAACGGATTCAAGAAACATAACTTAATTATAGGGTTATTTAACTAAACTGATTATGGATATTCAAAAGAGGATGGTCACACTGAACACAGAGCAGGTAATCTGAACTGTTGACAAATAGTGTCGCATGCCTTCTCTAGGTATTCGAATTATATATATAGTGGCAAATTCTAACCGACGATTTTGGAGAAAAGAAAAATCTTCAGTGTCACAAAATCACACCCTGATCAACGCTGTCAAATATCTAATGATATAATTATGATATAAACACAGCCTGCATTTTCGATAGAAGAGTCACCATCAAAAGTAGGAGACAATTAATACGTTTGGTTTTAACAGTTCTGTTTAACTCATTTAGTGAAACATATTGTTTCCATCTGTACATCGGAGTTAAATCCCACATATGGCCAATTTCTGAAATATACGTCGTTTTAGCCTTATATTTTTATTCAGGAAACAAAATAAACAATTTATGTTCTTTTTAACTGTATGTTTGTGAATAATATTTCTTTATCAAAAGTTAATTTTTTCCACCCTTTCACTTCGAAAAAAAAGATTATCTATTTCACCATTATGGTGAATTCACAAGTAAACCTCCAAACCTTTATTCCTATGAATTGAATTTATGAAACAAATCGAATCTCTGCTCTTCATACTTCCCGAGGGAAACGAAAGGGAAAATTTAAATGGAGAAAAATGTCCCTGAAGGTAAATATTACATTATTGTGCACCAGGCCCATATTCGGGATCATCTGAGTTGTCTTCATCTTCTCTGCCCCTCTTCTGGTTTCAAGTTCCTAGCTTCCTTTGAACTGGCTTCAAATTTTATATCTGACTTTCCATTACGTGAATTGTCCATTTCACAGAGCACACCAATCATGTTCACACGCGCTTCTCTATCCAAACACCTTAGTACTATCATTGTTTCCCTCATTGAATGAGATTGCAGCATCGGATACACCTCTTAACGAAGTCCTTTAACCCACAAACCTGGTACCTTGGTCCAAATTATTTTATGGACTGACTCGTCCCATGTAAGCACTTTCGAAGACGACTTTGTGACTGCAAAGCAAACCAATGAATGTTGCACAGCGTCTATCAGGCTGGCCAACACACAAAACACCCTTAAACTCCACACACCTCCGAAGTAGAAAGGAACTAGTACAGAAAACTGAAAATACTCCCGTTCTCTGGACAGAACGAACAGATCTACTGTAGAAAGGAGGTGTGACTGTCTTGTACGTCACGTGGCATTTAAATGGTCTTTAACTGGAGTTAGGTGTAATATTCCAGCAAAAAATCATATGAATATAATAGAATGGACTCCCAGCTAACAAAATCATTAAAAATTCTAAACATGGTGTTTTCAACCCAAAATGATTTACAACCTCCCCTTAGGGCTGAGAACTTTGAAAATGAAAGGTACAAACTCTTTGTAAATTTTTGTTATTTGCCGTTCCATTGTAGACATGTGGCACACCTAAATCAAAATAAGAATTAAACATCAGTACAGTGTTAATAATTCGTTGTAAAAAGAGCAACAAATATAGAGATTGAAATGTTGTAAACGAGCGAGAACAATGAATTGCAGTTAGTATATCAAATTACCTAATATAAACTTCTAATATTAAACGATTGCCTGTCATGTTATACGACCAACCTTTATCCATAAAGAGATAAAATGTAATTCAGTTCGTTATATTCCGTCGCCATGTGTTTTACGATTGAATAACGCTGGAAAATTTATGAGTCGAATTCCAGTTATAGGGGGGTGTCGTTTATTACTTTATGATGGATATTCAATGATTTTGAATAAAAATCTGATATTTAAATATCGAGAGAACACTGTAAATTATTGAAGCAACTAATGATAGCTAAATCATTCAATAATTCAATAATCCTTTTCAAAATTAAGCAATAACTTCTAGACATCATACTGTAATAGCCAGTGGAGAACTGTTTGCTTTGCTTCAAATGGGGCACTGCATGTTTATATCCTACTGGTATTACGTAGAAAATAATAATTTCACTTTTATGTATGGCTATATCTTGCATTCACGAGAATCTCACGTTGATGCGTACTCAGTCTCCGTTTTCTAGAGCACCCTCATTTTATCGTGTCCCCGTCATGTATATATCGTTAAAAGATAAGAACATTTTAACACCATTTAAAGGAAGGACGTATATATAATTGCAGATCATCAGTGAATTTAAACAATAGGTATATTTTCGACCCATCCTACATGGAATATCATTTTAAAATTTTTGTACTAACTGAAATGTCAACAGAAATTTTCGTAATCACTTTTCTATAATTATTCGAACCACTATTCCTATGTCCCTCATTATTTTCCTCGTTAGAAGCAAATACTATAGTCAGTCATGCTGCGGTGCCATGAATTAGAGTGAGGAAGTCTTGATTTAAGCAGGAAGGGTTATTATTATGTACTCCGGTCATAGAAATGGCAACTATGTGTGTATATTTATAGCCCGTCCAAACGAGGAAATACTACGCATAAAGCTCAGGGTGCCTAACATGCCATCGTGCCATTATTAATTATCTTTTTACAGACTAAGATATACATCACATACCCAGTTAGGATTTTCCTGCACACATGAGTAAAATCATTCGCTGAATTCAAGGAGTGTTGGCAATCCAGTTATTCATAATGTTTCATAGAGCAGCATTTCGATGATGAGGCAGATTATCAGGGTCTTTGAGTGTGAACCTGGCAAAACATTAACACGTGGGTTGGACTTGATATTGGTAGTAGAGAAAAATAGCTAAATCAAAATAATCATCTTCTCTAGCCGCGCTGAACGAATCAGACTGTTGAGGCGGTGGCCTTCTGGCCCCAACTTGGCAGATTTGACCCTGCATGAGTCCGATGGTATTTGACGGTGTTTTATTACGTCAGCCTTATGTCGGTAGAGTTACTGGCGCGTAGAATAAATCCTGTGGGACTAAATTACAGCATCTCGGTGTCTACTAAAACCGTAAAATTAGTTAGTGAGACGTAAAGTTATTTATATTATTATTATTATTATTATTATTATTATTATTATTATTAATATTTACATTCGGTTTAGTCTCCCATAGACCACGCTGAGCTTATGCTTCTGCTTTTCGCCTTCCTGTCTCTTCTGGTCCCAAAACCTCTTCATATTTAGACTTCTGGCCTCCCTCTGTCGAACTGTCAAAGTTCGTTGTTGCCTCTCTGGTTTCTGAAATTCCCTGTGTCTGTCAAATATTTTCCGGAATTTGTTTCTCTCCAACATGCTTTCGGTGTTTAAACCGAGTTCAGTAAGACCTTTGATAACTTCTTTCGTCCAGGTTGTTATGCTCTTTACCATATCCTCTTCGCCAGTCTGTCGTTACTCATCCAATGAATGTGTCCAGCAAGCTTCAGTCGTCTCTTTCTCATTTCATCAGTCAGTTCATTAATCTGTTTGTATAGTTATTCATTTCTTCTTTTCTTCCAGATGTCACCTGTCTTCCTAGGAACTAATACCTTACGTAAAATTTTCCTTTCTATCTTCCTCATCTCCTCACCTTCTGTTTTTCTGTTGTGGGGTGGACATTTTGACGCATACACTGCTTATTGTCTTATTACTGTAATGCAGTGTCTTAACTTTGTTCTTATCGACGATGATTTTTTATTGTATACGTTTTGTGTGAGTTTGTAAGCTAATTCCATTTTCCTGATGCAACTCTTATTCCCTTCATTATCAAGACCATTGAACTGTGTCCACTCACCGAGGTATCTTGAACTTGGGTATTTTCTTTATATTCCCGTGTTTCATTTCCCAATCTTTCAGCGTGTTCATTACTCGAGTATTATCATATGATATTTTCAGTCCTGCCTGTCAAGCAATTTCTTCAAGCTTGTGTAACATCTTACCTTGATCTCCTGTATCATCGACAAAAGCCAAACAATTCACGTTCAGGTTGTCTTTCTTGTAACCTAGCTGTACATCACCCATGTATTCCTTTCGACATTCTGTTCTCCGTACTCTAATTATTTTCTCTAAGACCAGGTTAAACAGTACCACCCTGCTTTAATCCCGTCTTGAACTCAAATGGTTCTGATTCTTCTCCCTGGAACAATACATTTATTATTATTATTATTATTATTATTATTATTATTATTATTATTATTATTATTATTATTATTATTATTATTATTAGTGCTTCATTAGGAACCTCCTTGAAGTTTTTTTTGTTGAATTCCAGGGGAAAAGAAGCAGGTGGAGATTACAGAGGAATGATTACCTCAGGGAAGTGAGCTCTCTCCGTCATTGTTCAACATCTACACCAATGACCAGCCGCTACCCGAAGGAGCACAGAACTTTATCTATGCAGATGATTGTGCCATTACCACTCAAGACACCTGCTTGAAGCTATTGAGCAGAAATTATCTAATGCACTTTCAGTGCTCTCTGATTATTACAAAGGAAATCAACTGAGACCGAACCCCAGTAAAACTCAGACTTGTGCCTTCCACCTCAAAAATAAAATGGCAAACGGAACTCTCAAAATCACTTGGGAAGGAACCTCATTAGAACATTGCATCACACCAAAATATCTTGGAGTTACCCTTGATCGCGCTCTCACTTACCAGAGAGACTGCTCGAACACCAAGCAAAAAGTTGCAGCCAGAAATAATATTATAACGAAGATAACGGGTACTACCTGGAGGGCACATCCCGATACTGTGAGAACCTTTTCCATTGATCTATGTTACTCTGCAGCGGAATATGCATCCCCAGCATGGTACGACTCAAGTCATGCCAGGAAGGTAGATGTTGCTCTAATCGATACCTGTCGCATCATTACCGGCTGTCTAAAACCTACTTCGTTGAATAAATTGTATAGTCTTGCTGGAATTGCCCCTCCTGATATCCGTCGAGAAGTTGCAGCAAAAGTGAGAGGAAGAAGGTGGAAATATATGAAGCTCACCCTCTGTATGGATACAGTCCAGTTACTCCAAGACTAAAATCAAGGAAAAGTTTCCTCAGAACAACGGAGGCTCTTAATGGTACACCTCAGCAATCCCGAATTGATATGTGGCGTGCACGCTGCACTCGCTCCGAAGAATGGTTGACACCAAGTGAAGAATTACCACCTGGACACATGGAGAAATGGAGTACCTGGAGATCACTGAACAGATTACGGGCAACCTGCAGAAGTGGGGTTTCAACATCGAGTCATCATTGTGTGTGTGTGTGGTGCAGTCCAGACGACGTCTCGTTTGTTGCAGTGTAGTAAGTGCCCTAAAACATTCACAGTACAAGATCTACTTCAGGTAACAGAAAATGCACTGGATGTCGCCAATTTCTGGGCAAAAGTAGTATAGACCTTTTCTTATAAGTGTGAATTTGTATATAATGTATATAATTCAGTAAGAGTATATATGTACTTATAGTATTAAAGCTTCTGATGCGAATAAATAAAGAAATAAATAAATAAATAAATAAATAAATAAATAAATAAATAAATAAATAAATAAATAAATAAATAAATAAATAAATAAATAAATAAATAAATATTATTAATGCATCTGCCCTATCTGCAGTGTTGTAAAATATCACAGCGATTTATTAGCTTGAAACGAGTATTCCTGGTGAGCTGATATCCTGGCACAATAGCGGGAATTTGGACGTAGTATGAAGTGGACCATCATGTCTCAAGTCACGTACTGACACTAATTAGTGTGACTCGTACAATGCCAAATTACGGCAGGTGTAGGAAGTATCGACCGACACCCAACTGCTATACAGGAGGACTTGTATCCTACCCCTACTGTAGCTGTATCTGACTCGCTGTTAATACACTCTACGCTAAATGAGAAAAAATTATTATTTGTAGCTTACCTAGGTGTTATGCCCGGCGTATATATTTGTTTCGAAGAGGCTTTCTTTCAATCGTGCTAACTAACGCATAAAACTCACAATAGAGACTGAGAATTAATACTACGAAAATTAAAAAAAATCATTAAACATGTAAAGTGAAGAGGAGCTGTAGAATATTCTACTAGGGTAGTCAGCAATTACATGACAGTGATAAACGTAAGTTGAGACAGAGGACATACGTTGCGAGTTCCGCTGGTGTAAACAACTGATCGCACTCTCTTCAGATATTAAAATACCGTATGCTTAATTAGCTCACTTTAGAGAATATAACTCGTAAATATTAGAGGCAAACTGAAATATTACATCAAAACCTAATAAAATAGTGGGACATCGACAAATATTCCCCAAGTTAGCACCGGCGACAAGGGGGTGGAGAAGGGGGAAAATGCTCAGGGGTTCGGGCCCGCAGGGGGCTCGGGACCAAAAAAAAAAATTAAAAAGAAAATTGTAAAGGTATTTCTTATAAATTCCAGCCGCTTTTCTAGTTTTCAACATTTGTGCCTTATTGTAAATGGCATTGTTATCATATGTCATTTTAAATCCTTCTTTAGAATAAGTCACCTCCCCTATCTGGACATTATCCTTGTAACCAACAATCTTTACATACTACTGACTGAATACTTCTGCCTTTTGAAAATCCTCACATGCACACTCCCCTTGTTCATTAATTATTCCTGGAATGTCCTTCTTGGAATCTTTTTCTGCCTTAGAGTACCTATATATACCCATTCATTTTTCACTAAAATTTGTATGACTGCCTTAGCTGCTTTCTTTGCCTCCTATCCATCGTTGCCGTAAAACCTATCTGTGTTGGTGCGGTGTAAAGCAACTTGTAATAATAATAATAATAATAATAATAATAATAATAATAATAATAATAATAATAATAATAATAATAATAATAATAATAGTAGTAGTAGTAATAATAATAATAATTGTTACCGTGGTTTGGTGGATTAGCAGAGGTGAAAGAAGGTGCTGGGATGAACAGGTCTCAACCTACGAAATTAAAGTTAATTTAAAATTTCACCAAGGTTATATTTTCTTTTCGAGATCAAGAAATAACAAGTACAACAGGAACTTAGTTCAGTAGCAACAAGGTAAGAATACACAATTGCAGTTAATTAATGTATTTTGGGCTTCGAGTTCCAGAAACACAATCCCTGAGCAATGAGCCCAACTTTACTTATACATAAGGTTTAACAAAGGGGCAGAAAACCCCAATCATGCCCAGGAGCACCCGCTCCCTATTACTCAGAAAAGCCTGCTCGAGGCACACAGAAACCAAATTTCAAAAAGAGCAATCCGCTCTCAAAGTTCAAGCCTATCAAAGGCCACACCAAACTCCACCTTCAAGTTGACCTCCAAGCACATGAAAACAGGGGTAAAAATACCCAACTTACTGAGGCCTATTAAGTAAAGAAACAGGGCAATTACACGGCCTCCAAAATACCAACTTGAGGGGAGGCGAAACAGCACTCCTAATACATTTCTTTAAAACCTATTTGGCACTAGGCCGCTTATGCAAGGGCTAGTCCCACACTAAAGAGGTGACTTATATCAGAAAATGATTTATATTACATTAGGAAGAAACGGTTGTGAAAATAAGTTCACCTCAAAGCAATATGAAAGGGAGCTCGAGAGGGTTAGGCACTCTCTAACCCAATTTGTAGTTTAAAGAGATAGAATTTATACCAAGAGTCTATTACATTTTAGAGGAAAGTTACATGATAAAAGGTATCGAACCTGCCCCGAGAGTTTAACTGCTGAGCTAGCAAGAAAAGAAATTATTAAAAGGCCATTACCTTATTGATGAACCGCTGCCCGATGAAAGAGGCGCTTCCCGCCCCCTGCTACATAATTTACACAATGATAGATGTTACTGAAGTGGCGCCGAGACCCGAAAATCAGCAGTTTATATACCCTCGTGGAACATTCGAGACCTTTCATGAATGATAACACCCGCCCACAAGCATTTTATTGGACGACCAAAAGATTACATGTCAAGACTGAAGAAGAAAACCAGGATTGGTGGAATATTAATTACAAAAATTACTCATTGGTCGAATTCAAAACTGGCGGAAAGAGAAGGGTTATACAGCCAACCTAAACAATGACTGAAAGAAATTTAACAAAGAACAAACTTATGAACACAAAATTTCTTCAAAAAAAAAAAACAGTTCTTTCACTTCGCACCAGGGTGCACAATTGTAGTCCTTCAGTAGTGCCATCTAGAAGAGAATGTTCACACTTCTTACTACAGGGAAAACAAAAATACATCGAAAACGACACAGTTCAGAACACCACAAAATTTACAAGTAGGGACATCTTCTGAGAAACTTGAGAATTAACACGGTAGTTAAAGTTCAGGCTTCCTCCAGTAGAGGAGTTTCAACAGGCGCAATGTATGAATAAGCGGAGCGGAGGTGTACCGCCCGGTACAAAATAATAATAATAATAATAATAATAATAATAATAATAATAATAATAATAATAATAATAATGTGTAGGAAAGTTATTTTGTTGAAGTAGATTATTGTACCCTTATGTCTCCTTCCTGTTCTTGTCACAACCTCCCAAACGGTACAGCACGACGGCGAACAGCTGTATAACTGGATCGTTTGCGAGTAGCAGTAACAACACGTTCCGGTACAGCAAACTGTGAGTCTTAGAGCAACACTGTCACAGTAGCATTGGACCGGTACAGCAAACTGCGAGTCTTACAGCAACACTGTCACTGTAGCATTGGACCGGTACAGCAAACTGTGAGTCTTAGAGCAACACTGTCACAGTAGCATTGGACCGGTACAGCAAACTGTGAGTCTTAGAGCAACACTGACACAGTAGCATTGGACCGGTACAGCAAACTGTGAGTCTTAGAGCAACACTGTCACAGTAGCATTGGACCGGTACAGCAAACTGTGAGTCTTAGAGCAACACTGACACAGTAGCATTGGACCGGTACAGCAAACTGTGAGTCTTAGAGCAACACTGTCACAGTAGCATTGGACCGGTAGCGAAGAGGCTCCTGGAGCAAGTTGTCACTGCTCCGTTCGGAGATTAGGTGACGCGCACCGGTACACTAGTACCGACACACCTCTAGTGCCAACAGATAGCAATGCAGGGTTGCACTGATATCTGTGGTAACCTTCAACCTTGATGTGGCAGTGTAGCAGAAGATATCGCTGTTTTAACATCGGGAATTTCTTATACTGTTCTTTTGCCATTGCCTACACTATACAAGACCTAGCGCACTGTATTTCTACTCTGCGCTGCAGCAGTTGCCTCACCCTAACTTTCATCGTGCGCAGTTTAAGAGTGTATGCAATCTTATATGAAATATTACCTTATTAAAGATGCTGGAAGTGCCGTTCTTCATAATGAAAGGTTCATAAACACCATTAGGATTTTCTGCACACCAATAGCGAGAGTTTTGACTGTTCACCTGGCCATAAACTGAAACTAGGCCTCATCTGAAAAGATCACAAAGTGTGGGTCGAAGAAACGACCATTCAATGATGCAAGATACCACTCGTAATATCTCACTCTTGTGGGTGAATCAGCAGGTTGTAAACAATGAGCCCGTGTAAACCTGTACGGTTTGATGTGTAACAGCGTTGGAGCTCTGTGTGCAGCAGAAACCGAAACCCCTACTTGTACTGATTTTCGGTGACCATTCAAGATTCGCACCAATGCCATTCAGCTTTTTCTCTGTTAAAACTGTTCGTGTGTGCGCATGTTTTTTTTAGAGAACTGGGCCAGTAGTTTCAAATTTATATACAATTACGTGTATCTGTGCACATGAAGGTGGCACTTCACCAAACAATTGCTGAAGAAATGCATCGCGTCCCCTTCAAGCCGACTCGTACTTGAAAATAAGTTTTTATACGCAAATACGGTGTTGACAGCTGAGATTCAGACTGGCTACTGTTGCTAGATCGAACACGTGCACGTTCTTTGCAAGGTCAAGAATATGCGCGCTCCTCCCGTACAGCTGCTTAGCTCTTGGGGAAGAGAAACGCCGCTGGACGGTCTGGGTTTTTAGGATGGACCCTGTATACACGACCGGAAAATTCAAGCAGTTCTGCGCTAAAAACAAGGTGCTACAAGAAGTTCCGCCTGTCACCGCAAGGATCGCGTTGTACCACCCTATCTTCATTACCAGCACCTGTTTAACTCAATAGTGTCATTGCACATAGTGGTTGAAAGTCACTCACTACAGCTCTTAGCGCAAACCTGTGCTGCCGTCCGTTGGCGCACGACAAAGGTGTCGTCCCATTTGCGGTCAGTCTCATTTGCGGTCAGTCCCATTTGCGGCCACTCAGGTAGAATACAAAAATAAACTAGTTTTGACTGGTGAGACATTGTCCCATTTGCGATCACTCTTATCAGTGGGGATATGGAATTCCCTACTCAAGGACTGGTACAGGCAGACAGCCTTTTAAATAACTGGCGACAGCTGCGTGCTAGGATTCGGATGCTGAAACTCATTAAATTATGTTTACCGCTTGAGTACGATGCGTTAATATCGGGACAAGGAGACTAAATAGGACTTATTTGTACCTTTTATTTAGGGTTAGCGGATGGTTATGGGTGTAATCAAATGATTTTTGAAATGCAGGACAAAAGAAGGCCGTATTAAACCGTTAAACTTCTTCAAATTCAAAATAAATGTTTTGCTGTAACACTCTACTTCCTCGACATTGCGACCCTTTTTGTGTTGTGTCTTGATTGCGGACAAGGCGAAAACCGTCCAGATTCCGAACAACTAAATATACCCTGTCCAGATTGCGAACAAGAGATTAGCGTTGACGTGGGATACATAACACAGATACAATTTTCAAAACAGTATCATATGAAATTTTGTTCTAGCAGTAGTAACATTAACTGGTACATTGGGATGTTCTAGATAACCTAACAATATTTATAAAAATATTTTTCTTATTGAAAATGTTTAATAATTTAGTTTGGGGTAATCTTATGATTTAGAATATCCTTTTTATTGTATAACATAACTAGAGGGGCATTTGTTTATGGTGGATTAGTGAGAGTTGTATTATTAATAGATTATTATTATTATTATTATTATTATTATTATTATTATTATTATTATTATTATTATTATTATTATTATTATTATTATTATTATTATTATTATTATTATTATTATTATTATTATTATTATTATTGTACCGGGCGGTACACCTCCACGCCGCTTATTTAAACTTTGCGCCAGTTGAAACTCCCCTTCTGGTAGAAGTCTTGAAGATGCCACTACTTGGAAATTTTGAAGTTTCTGAACTGGGTTGTTTTCGATGTATTTTTGTTTTGCTTGTGGTAAGAAGTGTGAACATTCTCTTCTAGAGGACACTACTGAAGAACTACAACGGTGCACCCTAGTGCGAAGTGAAAGAACTGTTTTTTTGGAGAAAATTTAATTTCAAAAGTTTGTTCTTTGCTAAATTTCTTTCAGTCATTGTTTAAGTTGGCAATATTAACCCTTTCTTTCCCCTTGTTTCGAATTTAGCCAATCACGAATTTCTCGAATTAATTTTCCACCAATAATATGTTTCTTCTTCGTATTGTGTAGGGGGTTTCTTGGTGAACCAATAAAATCCTTGTGGGACGGTGTTCTCATTCCACAAACGCCTCGAACTTTTCGCGAGAGTATATAAACTGCTGATTTTCGGGTCTCGGTGCCACTTCAGTACCTTCTTTCAGTGTGTAAAGTACATAGCAGGGGCGGGAAGCGCCTCTTTCTTCGGGCAGCAGTTCAACAACAAGGTAATGGCCGATTAATAACTTCTTTTCTTGCTAGCTCAGCAGTTTAACTCTCGGGGCGGGTCCGAAGCTTTTCAACCATGTAACTTTCCCTAAAATGTAAAGAATCTTTGTATCTATTCGCTTTCAAGCTTCATATTGGGATAGAGAGTGCTTAACCCTCTCGAGCTCCCTTTCATATTGCATTGAGGTGAACTTATTTTCACAACCGTTTCTTCCTTAATGTAATGTAAATTGTTCTTTTTCTAAAGTCACCTCTGTAGTATGGGATTAGCCCTTGCATTAGCGGCCTAGAGCCAGATTAGGTTTTAAAACAAATGTAGTAGGAGTGCAGATCGCCTCCTCTCAAATTGTTATTTTAGAGGTCATGTAATTAACCTTTTTCTCACTTAATAGGCCTCAGTAGGTTGGGTATTTTACCCCTGTGTCTATGTCCTTAGAGGACAACTTGAAGGTGGAGTTTGGTGTGGCCTTTGACAGGCTTAATCTTTGAGAGCAGATCGCTCTTTTGAAATTTGTTTCTGCGCGCCTAGAGGAGGCTTTATGATGTAATTGGGAGCAAGTGCTCCTGGGCTTGATTGGGGTCTTCCGCCCCTCTGTTGAAACTTGTGTTGGGGTAAAGTTGGGCTAATTGCTCAAGAATTGTGTGTCTGGCTCTCGGAGCCCAAATCCTGTAATTGTACATTCTCGATTAGTGGTTTTGCTACTCTGTACCTGCCATTATTGTTGTTTCTTGTTTTTTTGCTAAGAAAATATAACCTTGTTAAATTTTAAATTCACTTTAATTTCGTAGCCTGAGACCTGTTCACCCCCCGCACCTTCTTTCACCTCTAACTACCACGGAAAACTCCGTAACAATTATTATTATTATCTTTTCTTGCTACTAGGTCTTATGGTGACGATGGGATAGGAAAGGCCTAGGAGTTGGAAGGAAGCGGTCGTGGCCTTAATTAAGGTACAGCCCCAGCATTTGTCTCATGTGAAAATGGGAAACCACGGAAAATCACCTTCAGGGCTGCCGACAGCCGAACCCTTAAGCTGCCTGTTCCTGGAATTCGGACGAAACGCTACTTGGGCGCTTCGACACCTCAACACGCGCACAGCTATTAAGATAGGTGTATTTGCTAAAGTACGCTCCTTTTGTAGACCATTGGTAGCGTCTGTCTTCGGATCCCATGTAAAAATTCTTTGGTGATACATTTAGGGTTACCGAGCGAATTGGCCGTGCGGTTAGAGGCGCGCAGGTGTGAGCTTACATCCGGGAGATAGTGGGTTCGAACCCCAGTGTCAGCAGCCCTGAAGATGGTCTACCGTGATTTCCCAATTTCATACCAGGCAAATGCTGGGGCTGTACCTTAATTAAGGCCACGTCCGCTTCTTTCCCACTCCTAGCCCTTTCCTATCCCATCGTCGCCATAAGACCTATCGGTGTTGGTACGACGTAAAGCAGATCCTAAAAGTAAAATAAGTCTTTCTTTCTTTCTCTTTCGTTCTTTCTCTCTTTCTTAATCCGTTTACAGTCCAGGGTTGTTTTTTCCCTCGGACTCAGCGAGGGATCCCACCTCTACCGTCTCAAGGGCAGTGTCCTGGAGAGTGAGACTTTGGGTCGGGGGATACAACTGCGGAGGATGACCAGTACCTCGCCTAGGTGGCCTCACCTCCTATGCCGAACAGGGGCTTGTGTGGGGGGGAAAGATTGCAAGGGATAGGCAAGGAAGAGGGAAGGAGGCGGCCGTGGCCTTAAGTTAGATACCATCGCGGCATTTGCCTGGAGGAGAAGTAGGAAACCACGGAAAACCACTTTGAGGGTGGTTGAGGAGGGAATCGAACCCCCCTCTACTCAGTTGACCTCCGGAGGCTGTGTGGACCCCGTTCCAGCCCTCGTACCAATTTTTAAATTTCGTGGCAGACCGGGGATTCGAACTCGGGCCTCCAGGGGTGGCAACTTATCACACTAACCACTACACCACAGAGGCGGACCATGTAGTGTTTATCCGACATAATTTAAAAAATCAGCCATAGATCGCCCTTGAGAGGTTTCTTTACCTACTGGCAGAGTAACATGTAACGTCAGGATAACACTCAAGCAACCTAATTAGCATCAAATCAGAATGTCTGCGCATGATAGTTGAGACCGTACTACTACTGTTATTTATTATTATTATTATTATTATTATTATTATTATTATTATTATTATTATTATTATTATTATTATTATTATTATTATTATTATTACTATTATTATTATTACCGGTATTTATTTATTTATTTATTTATTTATTTATTTATTTATTTATTTTCCTCAAATTGCAGGTACAATTGAGGGATGGTGAATGGCGAAAGGTCATAGCCCCACATACACGAATCCCTGAGTGTAGCCTAATTAGCAGTCTCCCTGCTGCATGGACGTTGGAAAACCCCAACAGGCTGCTGATAACTTTAAAGTGATCGCAAATAGGACACGAACTGGTCTTCCTTCGCATTCCTTTTTTCTTCCGAACTGGAAGTGACCGCAAATGGGACAAATTTTGCTGTGACCGCAAATGAGACTGACCGCAAATGGGACACAACCACGACAAAGCTAGTCAAGGAAACTTTAACCTGAAATTGTCGTATGGCTGGAGGTCTTCCGGAAATTTTGTGTAACGTGACAAAATGCGTGACAGAAGTGACGTCACATTAGTCGTTACCGTACGCCTTGGTTGCCACAGATACTGAGGCTGTGGATTTGTACAAACAGAGTATGCTGAAATAGAATGTGTGCCGTCAGTGACGTCACATCAGTCGTTACCGTAGGCCGTAGTTACCAAAGATGCTGCATCTTCAAGTTAAATTCGTTTGACGCAGAGTTGCAGTTCACTATTTGAGTTTCATTTATTGAACGACATATTCTTGATCGTTACCTTTCCGCGAATGGAAAAATTTCTTTCTTGTGGAGGGTTTCTTTGCTCAACATATACTTGGGGTAAATCGTAGTCCCTTTAGACAGCTTAACTTATGAAAGCATTGATAAATCTCTAATAATTAGAGATAGTCTGCGTGTGTGTACGTGTGTGTGTGAATTTTGTCTTCATCGTTTGTTTTCAAATCGTTGGAGTGAAGAATGTTGACTTGTACCTTGGTCGATTTGACCTGATTTGACTCATTCAGATTTTATCTGGGTACAGCTATAAAGACATTGTTTACAAAGACATACCGTCTACACCAAATGATATGAAACGATGCCCAGCGCTGATGAAATGCTAGAACACTGGAAGCTTGTAGTGAAGCTGGTGGTCATCATTTCGAACACAACCTTTTGTTCTTAAGAATCAAAAGAATGTGTTTGTTCACTTTTTTCTTAAGTTAGTGCTCCAGCAGACAACTGCCGGTGTTTACGATTTTCTAAAGATTGTTCTTATACTAATTTTACTATAAACCTCTAAAATTCCGCCCTTCAGGCAAGCAAATCAATGCTGAAAACATCCTAAGGATATGATCTAAGAATTTTAGGCATATATAAAAAGTATGAGAATACTTTTTCCGTTTCATAATCATCCTTCCAGTGGATTAGATCAGCACTTTGCCTAATGTGAGTCAATGCAGAGTTTCACTTAAGCCCTTATAACTACATTCGGTGTGGACATTCTTTTAATTCCAAAAAAGCCTAAGGATATTGAACCAAGAAACACATTACGTGAAGAATTATGTAAATAAGTTAATTTGGTTACGATATGAATGGAAAAAGGAGTAAAGGAACAAGCGATCTTACGCTGTCTTTTCGGAGCTCATTCAGTCCGGTGGTGCGTTTCAAGATTTGTTTTTTTTTTAGTTTGTTAATGTTATCCAAGACTCTCAATATGAAACCTTTGGGGGCCCTTTATCCCTTCAACTTTCGGCACAATTGAGGAAATCGCTTAATTTTCCGTTTTTCGTAGTATTGGGACATTTACTTTGTCTGGTAAGAAAATTTCTCAACATTAAAACATCATTGATATTCTGATTTACCCTGGTATCTCGTAATGACAATAGGTATTGTTCCATTTGAAAACGAAAATTTCTGAAATAAATATATATCCTAATGATATTATTAAAATCTGTGTATGGGATACAAATATGAGCCCTTTCATTTATATGGAAACTTCACATCAACAGCACCTTCAATTTATGAAATATTTGGGATGCAAGGTTTAGGTGATTCACCCTGTACACCGCACGCAAGATAATTGTCAGAGAATTATGAGTGAATCAGGTGCAGGAGGTGAGAGGAAGTAGAATATTTTGGACTTAACAACGTAGGAAGAGATCACGCAGGGTGGCGTGGCCGGAGAAGAAGCATCACGAGGAGGCACATTGCCGGCCGAGACACAGTAAAGTCGGCTATGTTCTCGAGAGCTTTTATCGTGGCCTAGATTTATGAATGCAAATTCTTGATGATTTGCCATATAGCTGGTAGATGTAAGGAATAGTTGCTTACAACAGGCGTCCCCTGTTTAAATACGATAAGTTCGCCGTCCAGTTCAACATGCTTAGGATTGTCCGTGTTATTCTATATCACTCTGTAAGTTACAAAAACATGTTGATACTGTGCAGCAGCCGCTAATTGGTTTATGCAGCAATTTTTCTTCTTCTTCTTCTTCTACTTCTTCAACCCTTTTTCCACACCTGTGCGGTCGCAGGTGCGCACTTTACATGTGTATTTGACCCTGTTTTACAGCCAGGTGCCCTGTCCGACGCCAAACCCTAAATGGAGGGATTGCGTGTTTCTGTAGTGGTTGGTAGTGTGGTGATTTGCGTGTGTACGAAGAGGAAAGTGTTGGAAAAACACAAATACCCAGTCTCCGAGCCAGAATGATTAATCAGACGCGATTAGACTCCCCCAGCCTCCCAGAAATCGAACTCGGGACCTTGTGAAACGGAGGCCTCAACACTGACTATTCAGCCAAAGTGTCGGACGGTTTCTCCCGTAAAAATTTATGAAAATTCCATCATTGTATTTTTTAGCTTCTCAGATACCTGAAGTAATATTGCAATTGAATGGATTAAAAAGTTGCCAAAATTAACACTGTAAAACCAAATGAAGCTTATATATTACAACTTCAACCAAATCAAATGTGATTGAAATGGTAAGAATAGGCTGCATGATAGTCGGTCTTATCAACTTGTGAAAATTTGGATTATATAATTCCACCTTTACAATACTGCAAGTGTCTTTATTAAAAAGACTACATTAAATTACATTCATGATACATTTTTCGTCCTCTTATGGGACATCTTCAGTCACAAATACAAAACATTAAAAATAAGGCGAGGACACGTTGAATTGAGTAGATAAAAAGTCTTAGTATCATGTGACGCGGCGTGGTGGCGTCTTGTCAATCATCAATATTAAAATGGTGCGGCGTGAACATGATGTGAAACATGAAGTCCAATAAAATCATAAGTTAAAAATGTTGTTAAAAATGTTGTTCAAAACGTCGAATTGTCAATTATAAAACACAGTAAGTGGCTGTACGAATAAAATTATGTGCCTATTGTACAAAAACATTGTTGAGGTGATGCCACATTACAACAGCTTTCTTGATTAGGAGGTGGTACAAGTTGAAACTGATAGTGTGTTGACAATAGGGCCCTCCTTGCCCGTCCTACATTTTATTTTATTTTTTATTTTATTTTATCTTTTTAATAAAGACACTTGCAGTATTGTAAAGGTGGAATTATATAATCCAAATTTTCACAAGTTGATACTTTGACAATACGGGCTCTAATATGAAGTTTATTACGTGTAAAGTCGGTCTTATAAAAAAAGGTAGTTTTCGGAAACCCGGCCGACACAATTTTTAATTGGATTCAATTTCCCTAAATTGTTTGCGATGATGACACGGTCATTTTATTTTTTAGCAGTCAAGAAAGTACTAGGTCGAGTAAGGTTAATTAATGAGTGGATCTGCCAAGAGATAAATGTAGATTTCCCCTGTATAATTGTAATGTCTTAGTATAGCATATTCAGATAAGTTCAGCAGTGAGCGATTTATTTTTATAGAAAATTATGTCAGGATTGCTCTCTATTATTATGGATAATAACTTCAAAAATTAATAAAAATGCTATTAATTATTACATAAATATTGGAAATGCAGAATTTGTAGATATACTTATCTTTCACATTTTTACTCTCTGTATAGGTCGTCTCAAAGAATGCCTAGTTTCATTGAAAAGGTTTTGAAGCAAAGGTATGTTTTATTTTGTCTCTCTTTGCCCTGTCTGCTACGACACTCAGCACACTTAGCGCAGTCCCTTGTAATCTTCTCAGAGTGCAACTACACGGAGTGTGGATTTCTGTTTAGGAGCTCCTCCTCTTGACAGCTAAAATCTGTTTCAGAAACCATGAACTGATACCTTATAATCAAAATATATCGGAAGAGTTCACAATATGAGATTGTGATGCCGGAACATCCAACATACGAGCACATGCGTCCAAATTATCAGAGTGATTTTCCAGTATTTCTGCTACGTTACGATTAACTAATGACTGAATATGACAAGAGATAATTCTATATTTCCTCTTTTTAAGTGGAACGCCTTACTCTATCATATTCAAACAAGTCCTGAAAGATTACAACCAGTAAAGAGTGATTTTTCAAGCCCTGGCAGTGTCATATTGACATGTGGAATATATGAGAGAAAAAGTTATCAATAATTTTTCACTGACTTTCCAAGCCATGAGTTGCGATGACGTCTGTACTGGTTATAAACAAGACAAAGCTCTTCTGTGCTGCGAGAGTAACGATATAGCACTTGCCATAAATCGCGATGCATGATAAAGCAAGTGACATTGACTAATACTTCCCGAATGTACAGCCAAACCCCTCTTTACGTCGTGCCAAATGAATGGACGAAAATGATGTATGAATGACAAATTTCACTTATGGAAATCTAACTGAAGTTCACTGACTAAACTTTAGTCAACAGTTTACAAGTGTACAACTCACTGTGCAGGGATTTTACTTTAAACGTAAGAAGTCATTGCAAAAAAAAAAAAAATAATCGATTCAGCATAGTTCACTAAAACTACAGAAGTTTGGAGGAGATTTTTTCAACTCAAAAGTAGAAATCAGTTTGTAGTAAAACTTCATTTAAGATGGATGATGCTCTGATCCAGGTATTTTATTGTTAGAAGTCACTACTAATGTAGAAGAATGATTTGAGGCGTTCAGAGCACATGGGAATCAAGTCAAAATAAGATATTCCGAAACATAGATATATAGATTTTGTTTAATAATTAATGACAGGCAAACTCTTACACTGTATTAAAACGTTCTGAGAATAGAAGATACTTAATATAATACGAGGTTCGAGTCATAAGTCATGGCAACTACTTTTTTCTCTCGCGAACAGGAGACAACACGGAAATTCTAAGATATGCATTTGGAAATATAGGGTATGCACTTATGCATAGTGACTGAAGACAAATTCTGACTTCAGAAGATTCTCGTAGGAAAGTGACAGTACACAGGCCATTGGTAAACATTGTTTTATTATGGTACAGACAGCAAATACACAAGATTGCGTACAAACCCACCTCGCCATCGTTCTATAGGGCATTGCATGCACACCTAATGCTTCCCGCATCTCTGCATGGCATTGGCGTGCATTTATGCCGCGGAGAGCTGCTATTTTAATATACGATCGTTGCTCCTGCTTGTTGACTTCCATTTTGTGACGCTGTCACTCATACACTGAACTTGGGGGCATGCTTAGACCCACACTGTTGTTTATACAGGGTGAAGCGTCGCAGCGTGACTCCTCAGATGCCAGCAGTAAAAAAATGTCTCTTACAAAATTTCGTCTTGCGAGTATATCCGGCAGAAAAACGACGTTGAAAAGTAGCAATCTGGCAACACTGTAACCTCATGTAGGATAACTACCTTTGTCAGCAGAAGTTAGTCGTACTGTACAGTTGGTGCAGTGGATAGAGTTTTGGGTTAGCATGCAGGAGGTCGAGTGGTCGATCCTGGGTTGAGGTGTATGTTTTTTTTCGTAAATGTAGTCCAGGTGGTATGGTACCTGGCATCTTAATCGTCAACAGCGATTGCAGTGGGTCCTCTAGAAACCATTTGCACTTACGTACTACGATCCTAGAAATGGATGAACAATCGTTTTCATTGGTCAGCTTTGAAAGGCGCCCTTTCCACGTCGTGGGCGTGAATTCATTCGCACCCCTTCATCTACTAGATGTGAAACCTGTTTTCTTTGTACCCTCCTCTAATGATCCCATAGATTAGTACCAACTATTATTCTTGCCTCGTTCAGGTCCATTACATTTCGTTAGGGCCTTACGTTACCAGTAGACCTAGCAACGTGCTCTGCGAATAATGTCCAAACTCGGTTACAATTTGTATGTGTTATCACCATGGTCCCAATAATTCTGCCTTTCAACATTGCGTCTGGTAACCGCATGCTGTTTAGTTCGTTCGTAATCTGTTTACCCTCCGGGGTCGGTTTTTCCCTAGGACTCAGCGAGGGATCCCACCTCTACCGCCTCAAGGGCAGTGTCCTGGAGATTCACACTTTGGGTCGGGGGGATACAACTGGGGAGAATGACCAGTAACTCGCCCAGGCGGCCTCACCTGCTATGCTGAACAGGGGCCTAGTGGAGGGATGGGAAGATTGGATGGGACAGGCAAGGAAGAGGGAACGAAGCGGCCGTGGCCTTAAGTTAGGTACCATCCCGGCATTTGCCTGGAGGAGAAGTGGGAAACCACGGAAAACCACTTCGAGGATGGCTGAGGTGGGAATCGAACCCACCTCTACTCATTTGACCTCCCGAGGCTGAGTGGACCCCGTTCCAGTCCTCGTACCACTTTTTAAATTTCGTGGGGAATCGAACCCGGACCTCCGGGGGTGGCAGCTAATCACGCTAACCACTACACCACAGAGGCGGACTATGCTGTTTAGTACGTATCTCAATGCATTATTATTATTATTATTATTATTATTATTATTATTATTATTATTATTATTATTATACATATGACCTCAGAAACGGTGTCTTACTGTATTACAGTAGGTAATGTCAGATGGAAATTAGCAAATAAAAAATGCGCCTCAACCCAGGATCGAACCATCAACCATCGACCTCCTGCATCATCATCATCATCTGTTTACCCTCCAGGTTCGGTTTTTCCCTCGGACTTAGCGAGGGATCCCACCTCTACCGCCTCAAGGGCAGTGTCCTGGAGCTTCAGACTCTTGGTCGGGGGATACAACTGGGGAGTATGACCAGTAGCTCGCCCAGGCGGCCTCACCTGCTATGCTGAACAGGGGCCTAGTGGAGGGATGGGAAGATTGGATGGGACAGGCAAGGAAGAGGGAAGGAAGCGGCCGTGGCCTTAAGTTAGGTACCATCCCGGCATTTGCCTGGAGGAGAAGTGGGAAACCACGGAAAACCACTTCGAGGATGGCTGAGGTGGGAATCGAACCCACCTCTACTCAGTTGACCTCACGAGGCTGAGTGGACCCCGTTCCAGTCCTCGTACCACTTTTTAAATTTCGTGGGGAATCGAACCCGGACCTCCGGGGGTGGCAGCTAATCACGCTAACCACTACACCACAGAGGCGGACTATGCTGTTTAGTACGTATCTCAATGTATTATTATTATTATTATTATTATTATTATTATTATTATTATTATCATCATCATCATCATCATCATCATCTGTTTACCCTCCAGGTTCGGTTTTTCCCTCGGACACAGCGAGTGATCCCACCTCTACCGCCTCAAGGGCAGTGTCCTGGAACTTCAGACTCTTGGTCGGGGGATACAACTGGGGAGTATGACCAGTACCTCGCCCAGGCGGCCTCACCTGCTATGCGGAACAGGGGCCTTGTGGAGGGATGGGAAGATGGGAAGGGATAGGCAAGGAAGAGGGAAGGAAGCGGCCGTGGCCTTAAGTTAGGTACCATCCCGGCATTCGCCTGGAGGAGAAACGGAAAACCACTTCCAGGATGGCTGAGGTGGGAATCGAACCCACCTCTACTCAGTTGACCTCCCGAGGCTGAGTGGACCCCGTTCCAGCCCTCGTACCACTTTTCAAATTTCGTGGCAGAGCCGGGAATCGAACCCGGGCCTCCGGGGGTGGCAGCTAATCACGCTAACCACTACACCACAGAGGCGGACATTATTATTATTATTATTATTATTATTATTATTATTATTATTATTATTATTATTATTATGTAAATGTAGGATACATATGACCTCAGAAACGGTGTCTTACTGTATTACAGTAGGTAATGTCAGATGGAAATTTGCAAATAAAAAATGCGCCTCAACCCAGGATCGAACCATCAACCATCGACCTCCTGCATGCCAGCCAAAAACTCTACCCACTGCACCAACTGTACAGCACGACGAGAACGTGCTGACAGCGGTAGTTACCCTACATATGGTTACAGTGTTGCCAGATTGCTACTCTTCAACGTCCGTTTTCTACCGGATATACTCATCATCATCATCATCTGTTTACCCTCCAGGGTCGGCTTTTCCCTCGGACACAGCGAGGGATCCCACCTCTACCGCCCCGGATATACTCGCAAGACAAAAATTTGTAAGAGACATTTTTTATTGCTGGCATGTGAGGAGTCGCGCTGCGACGCCCGAGTGCGCGAATTACGCTTCACCCTGTATATAGCATCTAGTTGCACCATACGCAAGTACGTACCGTACGTTTCCAAATTCATATCTTAGATTTACCGTGTTATCTCCTGATCGCGAGATAAAAATAGTTGCCATGACTTATGACTCGACCTAGGTATATACACATATACAAGACGGATAAAATTAAGTTGTCTTACATTGTACGTTCAATGGAAAGGTAAAATTATGGACATGATACTTTGTAACGATTTGATAATTACCAATAAATAAATAATAGAATATCATAAATAAAAATATATAAATAACTGAATAAATAAAATTACTCAAACACTTAATAAAATAATTAACCGAAATGTCTATAGTGTGGGCGTCCGAGTTCACCAGAACGGATCCCTCGAATTTAGATAGAGCATGATAATTCCTTATGTCCCAGGGTGTGTACATAATGCTGCGTACTGGTACATCATGCCTTTGCTGGCGTGATGTAGTGTTTACAGTGCACTATGTCTTCTGGTATGGGCTATATCAAATTTGTTACTTTCATTGACGTGTCTCAGACTCATCCTTGGCTCTGACAATATGGAAGTGACTGAGGTATGAGTGATGCTAGTAATACCATTCCTTATCGATGGCTTTCTTTAAAAACCTCGTAAGTCCGAATACTCTTCCTGTCCATTATATTCCTTAAGACTGGTCACGCCTCCCAGTCCCATATTTATATTCAGTCCAAAAGAATAGTCTTCGTTATGGTCATTTCCGCCTGCCGATTTGTAAAGGAACATGAACCTTAAATACATTACGCTATAGGAGTGTGTAAATTTGCCATGCAATCAACATCCCTACAATACGGTACGTTAAGGTCCATTTTCCTTTAGACGTTAGCAAAGGAAAATGAACACAGCGAAAATTAATCTGATGGACTGCATACAAATATATGACCGAGAGGCGTGGCCAGTCTTAAGGGATATAATAGGTACGAAGAACATTTGGACATACGAGGTTTTAAAAGAAAGCCATCGTTATGCAGCCAGTCCCTGTTATGAATGGTGTGAAAATATCATTCATAGGGTCGGTTGGTGCATGCACTTCAGTGGGCTTGGCAGACCGATATGTAATAGCAACGGGAACTACCTCAGTCCTCATTTCCCTAGTACGCCTCTTCAGTGACGCCTAGGCTATTTATGACAGCTGTTGGCGGAGCTGCAGAAGATCAAACCAGCCTTCGGGCTGAATACCCATCATACAACACATACATTATGGTACATCTGCTACAGACCTTACCTAATCTTCTGAAAACGACTAAATAGGTAGGAACTGCACCTAGGTTTACCAATAACTCCACTGATTCTAAAATATCGAACTATATCTATATAAATAAAATTGTTTCTGTTTGTCTGTTTGTCTGTCTGTTTGTCTGTTCCACCATCACGTCGAAACGGCTGGATAGATCTCAACCAAACTTCATATTTAGAGTATACTGACCCCGGGGAAGGTTTCGATATGCATATCATTTTAAAATCTTTGAAAAGACGGGGGTTTTATAGGAAAAACGGTTTTCCTCCATTTTCTCTTATACTATTATAGGCAAAATATCGAATTTGTCGTATAAGGACGAGACAAAGCTCAATTTAATCCTCTTGACGCAAAGAACAAAACTCGGTAAGCCCTACGGGCCCGAAAACCATGTTTTAAGGCCCTAAAACCAACCGTTACGGAGATATTGGCACCACACTACCCCTGCTCTAGGAATCGGATAAAGAAATGAACTGCCGTAACCATGGCAACGTCAGCTCCAGGATTCTAGAGCAGTGAGATTATGCATGTACGTTTGGGCATAGCTGTCAACCAAAATAGGTACAAATAAGACTTAATATCTGGGAAAAAAATATACTCTTGTGTAAGGCACTCATAGGACTCCTTTGGGCGGGGATGGAAAGGGGGTGAAGAACGAGTGTAAAAATCTATATAAATAAAATTGTTTCTGTTTGTCTGTCTGTCTGTTCCACCATCACGTCGAAACGGCTGAATAGATCTCAACCAAACTTCATATTTAGGGTATACTCATCCCGGAGAAGGTTTTGATATGCATATCATTTTAAAATCCTTGAATAGACAGGGGGTTTATAGGAAAACCAGAATGGTTTTTCCACCATCACGTTGAAACGGCTGGATAGATCTCAACCAAACTTCATATTTAGAGGATACTCATCGCGGGGAAGTTTTCCATATGCATATCATTTTAAAATATTTGAATATATGGGCGGTGTATAGGAAAATCAGAATGGTTTTTTCCACCATCACGTCGAAACGGCTGGATGGATCTCAACCAAACATTGTATTTAGAGTATACTAATCCCGGGGAAGGTTTAGATATGCATATCATTTTAAAATCCTTGAATAGACGGGGGGTTTATAGGAAAACCAGAGTGGTTTTCCCACCATCACGTCGAAACGGCTGGATAGATCTCAGCCAAACTTCATATTTAGAGTATACTCATCCCAGGAAAGGTTCCGATATGCATATAATTTTAAAATCTTTGAATAGACGGGGTGTTTATAGGAAAACCACAGTGGTTTTCCTCTATTTTCTCTTATACTATTGATTTTCTGTAAACTTCGTTTACCGTACGTGAAACGTCTCTTCATTATAAACAACTTTCGTTATGTTCATAATTTACCTTACTCTTCACATGACGGAGAAATTTACAATTTTCTGCTGGTATCATGCTCTGCATTTAGTGACCGACAGACCGACAACGAACCTACAGGTTACCATGGCAACGTCTCTGACTGCATGCCAGTAGGGAAGTAACGTATTGCCATTTTCCTCATCATGCTTTTAAATTCGTGGTTGTTCCTTGGGTAGATGGCAAGAGAGGCATCAATCGGCTCATCTGCGGGATATTGGCGGAATATCGTTGGAGGTTATAACCGCCCTCGAATAGATTAAGTAATAACACCATTAGTCATCTTCATATTTGTTTACCTAAGAATCACTGAACCTAAATTTCTCCTCTGTTAGCGCTTTATTATATCCATAACTCACGGCATTTATTTATTTGTCGTTATCCGGCTGTCCTCAGTTATAATCCATTTTCTATTAGTTTCAACATTCTTAACTGTATTATTTTCTTCCTTAATTACGCCGTATGTACGTGAATGCTAGAAACTACTGGATGCATTTCCACCAAGATTCGTATTTAGAATACACCTGTCCTTGATAGGTTTCAGGGCAAATATTGTTTCTAAATCCCTGAACTAACTGGGGGTTTATACGAAACCGAAACAGTGATTTTGCACTTCCAAAAAATATACACAACAAAAGTTTATGGAAGTCTACCTACCTTGGAAGAAATTAATGTCTAAACCTTTTTTTCTCATGTGCATCATTTCGATACGAGGATCAATAAGGGAGATATCATTAAAGGACCGTTTTTCTGTACAAGTCCCATCGGACTTAACTCACGAGCGGGTGCGTGTAAAGCGTATTCCTTACAACTTGAAAACTACTGAAGACATTCGAAACAAAATTTATATTTAGCATCCACCTGTCCAAAGGTAGGTTTTAAACGTAAATAACATTTCATGTTCCGGAATGGACTGGCGGTTTATAAGGAACCGAAATGGTGATTTTACTCTTCCACAATATATACAGAACAAGACCAACCTGACTGGAAATCGACCAAACCTGATGGAATTCCACCTCTAAACCTTTTTTTTCATGTGCATTTTTTCGTCAGGAGGATTAATAAGGGAGATATCATGAATGGTCACTTTTGCAGGTTAAGTCCAGCGGACATAGCCCAAAAGGTGTTTTACATGGAGCAGATTCCTTATCTATATAAATCAAATCGTAACGACTGTGTACCTCTACACTGACTATTTTGGCGAAATTTTCGTACAGCTTTCCGTTTAAGGGGTAATAATAACAATCTCCATAATTTTTGATTTCCTGAAAGTCCTAATTTTTACCCGCCTCGCCCAAAATCCACATTGTGGCATAATCTGCCAGAAGAATAAGAAGATAATTGAAATTTGACAAAATTATACGTTTTAGCCTGTAACGAATGAAAAATCCTATATCATTAAATTTTTCATTTTTTATCCCCGAAGAATATCGAAATATGCAGGCAATTTTAATGATGGTGCAGACCTTCGGAAATTCCTATCACGTAACGGATTGCACAATCTCCGTTCAATTTAGAATGATCTACAACCTTGGTCTTATGACTTTATGCCGTATCTGTATCCCTTTTACGTTTGATTTTTCTCTATTAATCGATGTTAAGTCAATTTGGAATTTTCACATGCATTATTCATACTTTCAATTACTTATATGAAATACAGAATCATCAAACTCTTCACGAAAATTGGCCCACTCAGTAGCCATATGTGAGCCAAATGCTACGTATGTAGCTGTCACATTATTATCCGAAAAGTAATGTAATGTGAGATGATCTTACAAAACCTTTACCCTGTTCCACGTTTCTAAATCTGACCCAAGAATAGATGACATATCATTGGACCAGCCATTTAGGCCACTAAATCCGGCGTGTCTTATGGTATAATCCTTTGTCGATATGACGTACGTTTAGTAGCAATTAATCTGTAAATGAAGGTCTTCAATATTGTAAACACGCATATACTTTCGTATGTCGATCTATATATATTCACTGATGTCGATTTAGCGATCGAGAAAGGGTCGGTCTGCTATTGTAATCAGTACTCCCCACACCGACTTTGACTGGCAGTAGGAAAGGGTTCCTTCTCCAACTCCTGTGTAACTGTCATTAGTAAGGAAGGCCTACAATTGACTTGCAGAAGGTAAGTGAGCATGCAGTTTTGTTTAAAACTCCCCTACCCGATTGTGTTTGGCAGTAGGCAAGGGTGCCCGCCATTATAAAGAAATGTACTCATCTAAAATGTGACTGGCATTAGGCATAGTGGCCTGCTATTTTGATGGAAACTCACCAACTTGGTGTGACTGGCAGTACGCTGGCTGGCAGTAGGAAAAGGGGCCTGTCATTATAATGATAACTGCACAACTCAATTTCGAGTGATAGTAGGGTAATTGCCTGCCATTATAATAAAAACTGTAATCTGTCTGGAGGTAGGAAAGGGGGGCTGCCATTTTAACGAAAACTCCCCAAATCGATTCTGTCCGCATAGTAGGCAATGGGGCCTGCAATTATAATGTAAACTTCCCAACCTGATTGTGAATGCCAGTAGGCAAGTGAGCCTGCCGTTATATCACAAATCGGTAACAAACACTTTACATTGGAAACGTACGGGGACCTCCCCATGCTCTTTCTCGGATAACGCTAAGAGACATGCAATTTTAAAACTATCTTATTTACTGCATGTACACTATTTACTTCGATATTCGAATACAATGTAGAATACCGTAGCGAAGCACGGGTACATTCGCTAGTTCTCAATAAAATACGTGCATGAGCACCTCATCAACGCACCACAATATACGTATAACACGCGCACAAAACATTGCTGGAAGACTGCGTATTTACAACAACAACAACAATAATGAAAACAGTGGGAAAACGAAAGCGAGAACTAAGCCACCATTTGCGGTTAGTCCGTTGAACAATGTACATATATGTAGATAAGTACCCTTCACTTTTTCTGTGTTAACACGACTTGCCGATCTCTCACAATCGGCAATTATAATATCACACAGATACTGTACCACAGAATACTGTGTTCACTTACTTTAACACTTGTTGTAAAAATATATACATATACATGTACACTATTTACTTCGATATTCGAATACAATGTAGAATACCGTAGCGAAGCACGGGTACATTCGCTAGTTCTCAATAAAATACGTGCATGAGCACCTCATCAACGCACCACAATATACGTATAACACGCGCACAAAACATTGCTGGAAGACTGCGTATTTACAACAACAACAACAATAATGAAAACAGTGGGAAAACGAAAGCGAGAACTAAGCCACCATTTGCGGTTAGTCCGTTGAACAATGTACATATATGTAGATAAGTACCCTTCACTTTTTCTGTGTTAACACGACTTGCCGATCTCTCACAATCGGCAATTATAATATCACACAGATACTGTACCACAGAATACTGTGTTCACTTACTTTAACACTTGTTGTAAAAATATATACATTTGAGCAACACACGCTTGTCGTTCCTGAACATAAATTATGGAAAGTCTGAGATAGAGCACCTCCCAGCTTTCAGCAACATGTAATACCACGCGCCACAAAGTGATACAGTACTCAATGCGTAATCACAGACAACGTTCCACGGACGTTTGAAGTCCACTCCAGTACAGTGCAGCAATGTCACTCCAGTATCGTATATCCAGTTTCACTCCCGTTTGTGTTAGCACGACTTCATTCCCGTACAGTGTGTGTCCTTCCCGCCGTTTGATCATATGCTAAATAGACATCAGCATTCCCCTTCCTATCACATGATCCGTCTAGATTCATCCTGGCGATCCAATCACGACTAGATCCACATGTCAAGACCACGCCCTGAATACCTTCCAGTGTCACAAGGCAATCACAAGATCAACAAACTCTAGGGGGTTTCACATGACTCATCGGAGATTTCCGACCACAACAAGAAGTCCATCTCATCAGACACTGGGATATACACTGACTGACAGAGCAAATGCAACACCAAGAAGGAGTGGTTCGAAAGGGATGAAAGTTGAGGAAAAAACAGAGACGGCACGGACGAATAATTGATGTTTATTTCAAACCGATATGCAGGTTACACAATGCGCACGGCATCGACTCAGTAGGATGTAGGACCACCGCGAGCGGCGATGCACGTAGAAACACGTCGAGGTACAGAGTCAATAAGAGTGAGGATGGTGTCCTGAGAGATGGTTCTCCATTCTCTGTCAACCATTTGCCACAGTTGGTCGTCCGTACGAGGCTGGGGCAGAGTTTGCAAACGGCGTCCAATGAGATCCCACACGTGTTCGATTGGTGAGAGATCTGGAGAGTACGCTGGCCACGGAAGCATCTGTACACCTCGAAGAGCCTGTTGGGAGATGCGAGCAGTGTGTGGGCGGGCATTATCCTGCTGAAACAGAGCATTGGGCAGCCCCTGAAGGTACGGGAGTGCCACCGGCCACAGCACATGCTGCACGTAGCGGTGGGCATTTAACGTGCCTTGAATACGCACTAGAGGTGACGTGGAATCATACGCAATAGCGCCCCAAACCATGATGCCGCGTTGTCTAGCGGTAGGGCGCTCCACAGTTACTGCCGGATTTGACCTTTCTCCACGCAGACGCCACACTCGTCTGCGGTGACTATCACTGACAGAACAGAAGCGTGACTCATCGGAGAACACGACGTTCTGCCATTCCCTCATCCAAGTCGCTCTAGCCCGACACCATGCCAGGCGTGCACGTCTATGCTGTGGAGTCAATGGTAGTCTTCTGAGCGGACGCCGGGAGTGCAGGCCTCCTTCAACCAATCGACGGGAAATTGTTCTGGTCGATATTGGAACAGCCAGGGTGTCTTGCACATGCTGAAGAATGGCGGTTGACGTGGCGTGCGGGGCTGCCACCGCTTGGCGGCCAATGCGCCGATCCTCGCGTGCTGACGTCACTCGGGCTGCGCCTGGACCCCTCGCACGTGCCACGTGTCCCTGCGCCAACCATCTTCGCCACAGGCGCTGCACCGTGGACACATCCCTATGGGTATCGGCTGCGATTTGACGAAGCGACCAACCTGCCCTTCTCAGCCCGATCACCATACCCCTCGTAAAGTCGTCTCTCTACTGGAAATGCCTCCGTTGACGGCGGCCTGGCATTCTTAGCTATACACGTGTCCTGTGGCACACGACAACACGTTCTACAATGACTGTCGGCTGAGAAATCACGGTACGAAGTGGGCCATTCGCCAACGCCGTGTCCCATTTATCTTTCGCTACGTGAGCAGCACAGCGGCGCATTTCACATCATGAGCATACCTCAGTGACGTCAGTCTACCCTGCAATTGGCATAAAGTTCTGACCACTCCTTCTTGGTGTTGCATTTGCTCTGTCAGTCAGGGTACACATGACTCATGCAAAGTTTCAAAGTTTAATATAGCAATGTTTTCCCAGACGTTGTACAAAACAAATTACTCATGGAGACCTCCCAGCTTACAAATATAAATGACAAAATATACAAATGAAATACTGATGATAATATTAATAATAAATATAACAATAAATCGAATACTGACAATAATATCTCTCACTTCTACATATAGTGCGAGGGTGTGATATATGTACTATCACAACTTTTCTACTCTGGATGTATTGTATTTGTATTTTATATTTATTCTTACCGTCTTGATTTTACTAAGGAAACAGTAAAGAAACAACTTTCATGAATATATAATAATAATTTCACTCCGCATCTCTACAAATATTTGCAAACTTATCACAAACAATTCAGATTCAAATAAAAATATATTCTCTTTCATCTATCCGCTTTTAGAAACACGAGAAAACACGTGCGAGATTTGGTTCTTGAAGAAATGATGAATATCAGGAGGAATGTATGGCAATTAATCCTGCATGTCCCTTTTCTTCGCTTTTGTTATTGGTCGACGTTGGGTGTAAAGTGGGTTGTGCAGCATGTTACAAAAACTTACCATCATTTTTAATTAAAGCTGATTACGATAGCACTAAAAATAAAACACCTGAAAGTAAAGTACAGTGTGTCATTGATACGGGGCGTGGCATGACGGGAGGGGTCAACGGACTGACTAGCCAGCTGGACTCACGCCAACGACAGAGTAATAGTATTGCAACAGCTTGCATTCTATGCTAGAGTGGAGGGTAGTGAATAATTCTGTTAGAGAAACTATTTAAAATAGTTTATGTTGGGCCCACCTTCACAATACACTTTTAATGATTGAAAATTACATGTTCCAGGAACAATATGCATTCCCTTCATCAGTGAAGTCAAACTAAGGAATAGAAAGCAATATAACACTCTATTTTGTTTAGCCCACAATTTAAAGGAGTATTGTATCCTAATTCACCATATCAATGAATAAACAAACTAATGAAATGTTACGAAATTTATCATTATATAAACTTTTAATATTTCGATTAATTGAATGAGAATACATAACATTAGATCTTCAAGTTTTTCTTCTTTTTCTTCCTTAAATTATCAAACGCTAGTTTATACAATGGGTTTTCTTCTGCATTTGTCCGACTTGTTGGCTGAATGGTCAACGTAGAGGCGTTCAGTTCAGAGGGTCCCGGGTTCGATTCCCGGCCGGGTCGGGTATTTTAATCGTTTCTGATTAATTCTTCTGGCTCGGGGACTGGGTGTATGTGTCCGTTCCAACATTCTTCTATTCATATTCAGACAACATAACATACTACCAACCACCACAAAAACACGCATCCCTCCATATTGGGTTGGTATCGGGAGGAGCATCCGGCCGTAAAGCAGGGTCAAATCCACATGTGCAACGCAGTTCACACCTGCGACCGCACAGATGTGGGAAACGCGACAGGAAATGAAGAAGAAGCTCTATTCTATACTTCTTTCTTTTAAACTTGATTCAAACAAGTAGAAAGAAGAAAACCTAGAAGATCTTCAATTTATTTAGAAGTTCTCATCCAATTCAACAAAATATTAAAATTTTATTTAAATGGTAATTTTCATAATATTTCACTAGTTTCTTTATTCATTGATATGGTGAATTAGGATACACTACTTCTTTAAATAGTGGGCTAAACAAAAGGGAGTATTACGTTGTTTTTTATTCCTTGACTTGGCTTCACTGGTGAAAGGAATGCATATTGTTCCTGAAACATTTGTGATATAATAAGTAATTTTCATCATCATCATCATCTGTTTACCCTCCAGGGTCGGCTTTTCCCTCGGACACAGCGAGGGATCCCACCTCTACCGCCTCAAGGGCAGTGTCCTGGAGCTTCAGACTCTTGGTCGGGGATACAACTGGGGAGAATGACCAGTACCTCGCCCAGGCGGCCTCACCTGCTATGCTGAACAGGGGCCTTGTGGAGGGATGGGAAGATTGGAAGGGATAGGCAAGGAAGAGGGAAGGAAGCGGCCGTGGCCTTAAGTTAGGTACCATCCCGGCATTCGCCTGGAGGAGAAGTGGGAAACCACGGAAAACCACTTCCAGGATGGCTGAGGTGGGAATCGAACCCATCTCTACTCAGTTGACCTCCCGAGGCTGAGTGGACCCCGTTCCAGCCCTCATACCACTTTTCAAATTTCGTGGCAGAGCCGGGAATCGAACCCGGGCCTCCGGGGGTGGGAGCTAATCACTCTAACCATAAGTAATTTTCAATCATTAAAATTGTATGGACAAGGTGGACCCAATATAAAATATTTTAAATAGTTTCTTTAATAGATTTTGACAAGTTAATACATGATCGAATAAAATATCTATTATGGTTAAGTTTATCTACAGTGAAAAATTCGTTACTATAAGATCCAAAATTCATACTTTAAATGATTAATAATAATAATAATAATAATAATAATAATAATAATAATAATAATAATAATAATCGTACGGCCTCAGCTACCGTGTGCAGACATTTCGATTAGACAAAATCTGGCTGTCTGCCCGTCAATTTCGACGTTCTGTTTTACTCTAGGCCCACTAGATGGCAGACCGAGTGAACCGATACTCTCCTGGGCGTCTATTACTGAGATTTAATTTATTTTGTCGGGTAAACAGCAAATGTGTCACGAGAGATATTTTACATGCCGACATCGTACGACATGGAGTGTCGATAGGAATTTTTCCGCTCTTCAAAATTCCGACTACCTCTGCCGAGTTTGAACCCGCTATCTTGGGATTCGGAGGCCGACACTCCATCAATGATTCTCAGAGGCAGCTTTTAAAGGATTTAAATATACATCTATATAAATAAAGTTGTAGGGGGTCCGCTGTCTGCAATTTCGTTTGTTTTGCCAATTTTTCATATATTTATCCGTTTTAGGCCAACTCAAGACCGAATCCGCTGTTTTTATTTTTCGTGGCTGTTTGTCTGTTTGTCTTTTTTGTCTGTTTGTGCGTGTGTCTGTTTGTCTGTTCCACCATCACGGCAAACGGATGGATAGATTTCAAGCAAACTTCATATTTAGAGTATACTCACCCCGAGGAAGGTTTCGATATGCATATCAATTTAAAATCTTTGATTAGACGAGGGGTTTATAGGAAAACCACAACGGTTTTCCTCCATTTTCTCTTATACTATTGATTTCCTGTAAACTCCTATAAACATCTCTTCATTATAAACAACTTTCGTTATGTTCATAATTTACCATACTATTCAAATGACGGAGAAATTTACTATTTTCTGTGGGTATCATGTTCTGCGTGTGTGACCGACAGACCGACAACGAACCTACAAGTTACCATGGCAACATCTCTGACTGCTTGCCAGCAGGGAAGCAACGTATTGCCATTTTCCTCTTCATGCCTTTAAATTCGTGGTTGTTCCTTGGGTATAAGGCAAAAGAGGCGTCAATCGGCCATTCTGCTCGATATTGGCGGAATATCGTTGGAGTTTATAACCGTCCTCGAATAGCTTATGTAATAAACCATTAGTCATTTTCTTATCCGTTGACCTAAGAATGTCTGCGCCTAAATTTCTCCACTTTTACCTCCTTCTTATATCCATAACTCACACCAGCATAATTTATTGAGGGGCATTTGATTTTCCAATACATTCACTTGGTATTTACATATTTGTCGTCATCCGGCTGTCCTCAGATTTTAATCCATTTTCTAATAATTTCAACTTTCTTTACTGAATTATTTTCTTCCTTAATTACACCGTATGTATGCGAGTGCTAATCCCGAAAGCTTGACACTCTTTCCTTTGAGGAAATATTCTAAGCTATGCAAATGTCTAAATTTTGGCACCGGAAAATATCGAAATATGGATGCAATTTTAACGAAGGTGCAGACCTTAGTTTCGGGATAATTGGTGGCTAATCGGTAAGTCTTATCACAAATCAGACAGCACAATCGCCTTTCATTTTGGAGAGATCTAAAACTTTGGTCCTCTGACTCCTTGTCGTACACGTTATACGTTAAATAGAGCTGTATTTCTCGATTTCAAGTTAATTTTGTACTTTCACACGTATATGTTAACATTTAGCATACTTATACGAAACATAGAATCATTAAATTCGGCACGCACATTGGCATGACAAGTGGCAATGTGATAGCCAAATTTTATGATTCTAGCTGTCACATGTGTATCACAAATACAAAGTAGTATGCGAAAACTGTAGAAAATTTCACACCATTCAATGATTCTAACTCAATCTAATCCATGAATATAGAAGATACGAGAAGATGTCATGGGTCCAGCCATGTAGAACACTGAAGGAGGCGTCTGATTGTGAAGTCCGTTTGTAGATACATCGCAGAGTTTCAATGCAATAACTCTCGAAATAAAGGTCTGCACTTCTAGAGTGTGTTGTACATTGGTTATTCTGGCGACATTTCTGTACAGTTATCCGTTTCAGGTGTAATTATGACCATCTGCATATTTTAGCATTGATGTCTGTTTGTCTGTTTGTCTGTAACTTGGAAACTACTGGATATATTTCCACCAAACTTCATATTTAGAACCCACCTGTCCTTGGGTAGGTTTTAGGGCAAATATTGTTTCCTAAATCCATGAACTGACTGGGGCTTTATACGAAACCGAAACTGCGATTTTGTACTCCCACAAAATATACACAACCAAACTTAACAGAAATGCAGGGACCCTGGCTCTGACGATAGCACAGAGAAAGGATTGTACACGGTCAATGTGGCAAAGGTTTGAAGAAGCAGAAATGGAGCAGACTGGAGAGGCGTATTCAACAATGGGTAAGATACAGGAATCGTGGAATGCTCGGAGTGCATTTACATCTGCGATGTCAGAAAACCTGTAGAGTAAACCGAGGAGTGACATAGCACGTGGGGTAACCCTGTTTATGTGCGGGACAAACAACAATTTACTGTCAAAATGCACTCCTAAGTCTTTTTGATTGTCAACAAGAGCAATCGGTTGGTTCAGTAGGTGATATTCTTGTAGAACAGGGGATTTACGAAGTGTGAGCGAAATGGTGGAACACTTTGTAACTGTTCCACCTCATCATAACACTTGTGGAGATGATAGTTATTATCTTGGGACACATGAATATTAAATAAACTATTTGTGGCTTGCCCGCAAATTGCCATGCAAATAGAAACAATAAACATTCCATGGTTCCCCATTTCTCTATGTAATGTTTGGGCGTCATGGTTACAGTTTTAAATAAAACTGTAAACCAAAATTTATATTTACTAGCATAGAGATTTACACTTAAATCACAGGGGTGGGATTTTAAATAATTAACCATTAAGTATCGCTTAAGAAAGAAAATTTACGCAATATAAAATAAAAATGAATTTATTATACCAAAAAAAAGATATGAATCGGAAAAGTTTCCTTAAAGCGTGGAGGACTTTATAATTTACTGAATTTACCATTGCTTGCTTTATCTAATTGAAGCTCACCAATTTCAGCTTCCGTTGAAGTCATCTGGTTTTCATGGTTACTCGTTCTCTTCTTCTCGATGTAGAATTTGATCCATGGACATCCTTCCTTCCTTCTCTGATGTAGTATGGGCTATCTAGACTAACACTCCCTATTTACCTAGTCTTTAAATTAGACATTGGCCCTATACTTGTAATAACTGATCAGCTTTGATCGTATGAGGAGAAAATTCAGAGATATGAATTTTTCCATATTAGTAGAAATCTCTAACCGACTGAGCTATACTATTTATACGGTACAGACTTGTACCAAATTTCATACACTTGAACTAAACATAGTTCTTCGTCCACCATTTACTGAATATCACACAAGCCATAAGCTTATTTCGTTTCTCGTAGATCCGATAACATAACCGCACCTAAGTACTGTATCGAAGCGACAACACATTGTACAAAAGTAACTCTGTCGCGGAGCGACCACACACTGTTTCAAAAATCAAATCACGTCGTTCAAAGTAGATGTTCACAGTAGAAGTAGTCGTGATGGAGTTTCCCTAAGTATCTCGCTGTAAGGTCCCGTTCTCGTGTTGAGAATCAGTATATATCCGGGCTCACCCCCACTCTTGGTAACTGTTCAATCTCAAAACTCATATACAACGAAGTATCTGATTCGATAGATCGAAGCATCAACTCTCCTTTTCTTCTTCCTGGACAAGTCCAGAAGGCGTGGCGATGATATAGCTGACCAGCTTGCAAGCCTCACGCACGGGTCGCTGTTTACTAGCCTTGGTCATAAAATAAACCCATGACTCACGCAAAATCCCAAGCTTCAAGAATAACCCTCCGTATACACAAACATGAGATGAAATGAAAACAACTATGTCTCAGCATATTGACCGTATTTACAACATAACGAATTCTTATCCTACATAATATAATAATTTAAATACTAAAACGATGTTATTATATATACAATATGATTCCAAAAAGCCTTCATTCCAAGTGATTGCCGTTGAATAAATATGTTATTACAAATAATTGCCGATGGCGGATAAACTTGATATCAAATGATATCGCGTAAAATGATATTATATTTAATTAGTAGGGCTGGAGAAGCCTGGACCGTTACAACTTGGAGGGATGAGGTTTAAGACGCCATGTAGTACACCAACCTGACAGTGAATCAAGAGTATTTTGCAATTGGATTTTATCTGTAGGAGAATCGTTCTGCTTGAAGATTTTACAATCATCTGCAAAGAGAAGGATTTCGCATGAATGGTAGGAACAGTATCGATAAGGTCATCAATAAACAGGGCAAAAAGAAGTGGACTTAGGACACTACCCTGCGGGATACCAGAAAGGGTGGTTGTAGGAGAAGACCTGCGTCCATCAAGGACCACGCGCTGTAGTCTTTCGCTCAGAAAGCTATTAATTACAGCTAGGAGTCTCCCATGAACGTTAAACCGTTCAGAAACTGTGTGTGCAAGAAGCGTGTCATCCACGGTATCGAAGGCCTTCGCGTTATCGATATAGCATACATCAAGTTGAGAGCCTGCGTGGATGGCAGACGTGGCATGATGGAGGACGATAGCCAAGTTAGTTACGCAGGCGCTTCCAGGAAGGAAACCATGTTGCTGAGGGGATATATATGGAATTGTAAACGCAAGCAAATGCTGATGGACGATCCTTTCATAAATGATTGATAAAGCAGGTAATATAGAGACCGGGCGATAATTTGCGATATCCGACCTCTGTCCACCTTTAAGAACGGGTGTGATATAAGCAAGTTTCCAGGAACTCGGAAAGTAGCCGACTTATTTATTATTTATCGTATGATGTGCACAGATAGATTATATAAATAAGTATACAATATATAAACAATATATACAAGCAGAAGCCTATAGTTCCAAATCAAGTCCATTGATCCATTTCAAGGCCTGAGAAGCACCGATTGAACATCACACTAATAGTGTATGAAAGACTTACTGCTGTATTTCTAAGGAAGGTAGGACTGATACCATCAGGACCAGTGGGTTTATTTTTTGACAAAGACGAAAGTAGGGAGTACACTTCAGATTCAGTGGTAGAAATATTACTGAGGCTATGGGAAGTAACAGGTTTGAATTTAGGAAACTCAGCATACTGCACAGGTTTAACAAAATTAGAGGTAAAATATTCATTGAATAATTCAGGTCTATCTGCTCCACTGGCTACAGAATGGTCCCAGGTTACCACTTCCGGTATTCGTTTGTTGTCCCTTCTGTTATTTATAAGTACCAGAACCTTTTACTGTTGTGTCTGACTTCAAGGCAGGCTCCGTTAATATATTCTAAGTAATCCCACCTTAATAAATACGTGTGGTGTTTGCGAAGGTCAGAGAATATTTTATTTCTCTAGGAGGGCGCATTATTCCATTGTCTCCAGGCTACCGATTTTTTTAGTTCAGCACTTTTAGTATCACTCTTCTGGACATCGAACGAGTAGGAATGAGGTCACGGATCACAGCAAGCGTCCAATCATAAAATAAGTCTACCTCATCTTGAACTTCACCCACTTGCAACAAATGTCATGGTAAAAGGGACAGGGTACGATTCACAGTCTGCCAGTCAACTTTACGCCACACAGGCGCAAAGTTCCGAAGGACAGGTCGATGACATCTCGAAGCTCGGGGAGGGGCTAGAGTGAAAGTTGCTTCAACGGACTTGTGGTTGGAGTTAAAGGTATTTCGTCCCACAGAAACAGATGAAATGTGAAATGAAATGTCGTATGGTTTTTAGTGCCGGGATATCCCAGGAAGGGTTCGGCTCGCCAGGTGCAGGTCTTTCAATATGACACCCATAGGCGACCTGCGCGTCGTGATGAGGATGAAATGATTATAAAGTCAACACATACACCCAGCCTCCGTGCCATTGGAATTAACCAATTACGGTTAAAATCCCCGACCCGCCCGGGAATCGAACCCGGGACCCTCTGAACCGAAGGCCAGCACGCTGACCGTTCAGCCAACGAGTCGGACACAGAAACAGATGAGGGCTCGCTATAGGAAAGCAGGTTGTCAAGAAGACTATTTCCGCAGGTGTTTTCCAAGACATGCTGTTTGAAGTTCAGTCCAATAATATAGTGGTCCATATATCATTTGTCAAGGCTATTAGAAGGCTGACCTAATGAAGGGGAAATCCAGGAGACAGACAGATTAAAGTCTCCTAGTATGAGAATGTTATCTTTGGAATGAACGGCTTTAAGCACAGAGGAAAGAAAAACTTCAGAATAGTTGAGATAGGAACGAGGTGGTCTATAGAAACATGCAAATAGATATTTTATGTTATGAAATCAAACTTCAACCCTAACAGCTTCACAGTCATTCATCAGGTCGGAGCGTGGGGTCGCATGCCATTTAGATTTGACAGCGATTAAAGCACCCCTCCCCAGGATCCATTTCTACGATCGGCCCTGAGTAAGGAAAACTCTTTACAGAGTAGGATTTCAGAGTCTAACACAAAATCCGTTAACCAAGTTTCACTTAAGGCTATAACGTCAAAAGCAGCTAATTCTTGAACACAAAGTTCACAGTCTGTAATCTTATTTTTTATGGACCTGATATTTTGACAGTACACAGAGAACTCATTATTCGTTGTCGGCCCAGGGTTATTTTGCACATCACCAGACAGGAGTAACAGTGTTAGTAAGTAACTTAACGGGGAACGGCGCGCATGACAGCGTAATTTCAACGTAAGAAAACAAGACAAGGTTAGCCGTCGGTAAGGAAGGAAAATAAAACTTACGATCCGAAGTTAACCAGTCTCTTGCCTGTGAGAGGACCAAGGCCCCACACCGCTAGCTGCGCACGGGGGAAGACATGTCCATGCGCGTACAGCCATGTTGTGGGCGCTCCTCAGCTTGACGCGGAGATCGTGTGGAATTCATGCTTTAACTTACATTTCGCACACATTAAAACATTCGTCTTATAAAATTAATGACAGCCTACACCGACTACCGTGTACACACGCAATAAGTATACATAATATCAAGACTGTGGTAATATTAAAATATACTTCTGTATAAAAACTGAACAATGTACACAAATCCTTTGGATAATCTATATAGGTGGCGCACCTAAAAAAAAAAAACCTTTAGCAGACTGAATAAGAAGACTGAAAAATACGCTAGCGGTATCTCGAAAATGATCATGTCGCTCAATTTAATATAAGGGTCATGTTTGTAACTGATGTGTTTGAACATTGTACGTATGGCAAGAAGGCCAGACTCAAAGGACGAGAATCACGTGGCAATCTGTCTCTTGAGAAACCTAGGATTAACAATTATTTAGCTTTATTGAAAATACCATGACATGTTCAAAAGCGATCTACAACTTAAGTATGATTACATGTCGTGAGATAAAAATTATCTGTCTCTCAGCAGACTGGAGAACATATAAATTAAATATTTACAAACTCCTGTACGGATAACAGTAATCTTCAATATCAACAAAGAAGGAAACCTGTGAAATATAATCTTTCTATGAAAGGTACATAGCTTATGATTCCTCTCAGGAAAGTCATTACAGCAAATGTTACTCTATTATCTGAACAAATTGTTTAAAGAGTACCTGACTGCAGAAATCATTCTAAAACAGTCAGATACATGATTTTTTCATTTTATGAATATGGAATGCCGGCTCTGTGGTGTAGGGGTAGCGTGTCTACTTCTCACCCGGAGGCTCCGTGTTCAATCCCCGGCCAGGTCAGAGATTTGTACATGAATCTGAGTGCTGGTTCGAGGTCCACTCAGCATACATGATTGCAATTGCTGAGCTATCGGACGGTGACATAACGGCCGAGAGGATTCGCCGTGTTGACCACACGACACCTCGTAATCTGCAGGCCTTCAAGCTGAGCAGCGGTCGCTTGGTATGCCTTGGCCTTTCGGGCCTGTTGTGCCACGGGGTTTGGTTTGGTTTGGTCTGGATATGTAATGACGTTATTGGATGAGTAGAAGTTAAATTGTCATGTTTGTGTGATTTGGATTTAGGTAAATGCTGCCTGACATTCGTTACACTGGTGCTAGTCTTCTACTGTGTATTTCTTAAAATGAAATTAATGTCTAGGGTTAGTTTGAGTTTCTCTGCGTGGTTTAGGCTTAAGTTTTATATTCTGAGATAAACCAAGAAAGGAAAATTAATGAGAGAAGAAACAGAATTTATAGTAGAAAGCGGAAGTTGGTTTATCTCAGAATGATTAAGATGATGCTTTTCAAAGAGGCTGGACAAAGCGGTAGCTAGCGAATTTTGTAAACCAGAGACAAATTTCAGAGAGAATTGAAACCGTGACAAACGAAGCAGCCAACGACCAGTGCGTACAATTTTCGGGGCATTATTAAGTAACCAAGAAAGAGCTTGGTTATCAGTGCTCACGATAAATTCTCTATGATCGAATGTGTTCAAATACGCCAGCTTCGTGTTGGTAGATATACTGGCACGTAAAAATACTTCTGCGAAACAACATTCCGGCACCTCGGCGTCTCCAAAAATCGTCAAAAAGTAGTTAGTGGGATGTAAAAACAATGACATTATTATTATTATTGATGTTCATGATGATGCTTGTTGTTTAAAGGGGCCTAATATCGAGGTCATCGTCCCCATTATTATTATTATTATTATTATTATTATTATTATTATTATTATTATTATTATTATTATTATTATTATTGTTACGGAGTTTTTCCGTGGTAGGTAGAGGTGAAAGAAGGTGCGGGTGTGAATAGGTCTCCAGCTACGAAAGCAAAATTAATTTAAAATTTAACAAGGTTATATTTTCTTTTCAAAAACAAGAAATAACAAGCATGGCAGGTACAAAGTAGCAAGTCAAAAAGGGTAGTTACAATATTTACAGGAATTGGGCTTCGCGCCCTGATTTTACACAGCTTGGGCAATCAGCTCAGTTTTACCCCAAACACGAGATTTAACAGAGGGGCAGAAAACCCCATTCATACCTAGGAGCCCTTGCTCCAAATTACACAGAAAAGCCTCCACGAGGCATACAACACTTAATTTATAAAGAGCCACTCGCTCTCAAAATTTAAGCCTCTCCCAGGCCACACCAAACTCCACCTTCAAGTTGTCCTCACTGGACATAGATACAGGGGTACAATACCCAACCTACTGAGGTCTATTAAATGAAAAGGGGCAATTACATGACCTCTAAAATAACAATTTGAGAGGAGGCAATCTGCACTCCTAATACACTTGTTTTTAAAAACCTAATCTGGCTCTAGGCCACTAATGCAAGGGCTAATCCCATACTACCGAGGTGACTTTAGAAAAGAGCAATTCGTTTTACATTAACGAAGAATAGGTTGAGAAAATAAGTTCACCTCAAGACAATGTGAGTGGGAGCTCGAGAGGGTTAGCACTCTCTATCCCAATATGCAGCTTAAAAGAGAATAGAAGAAAAGATCGTTACATTTTAGGAAAGGTTACATGGAGGAACGCTTCGCACCCTCCCCGAGAGTTAAACTGCTGAGCTAGCAAAAAAAAGAATTTATTAATCGGCCATTACCTTATTGATGACCGCTGCCGAGGAAAGAGGCGCTTCCCGCCTCCTGCTATGTACTTTATACACTGAAAGATGGAACAGAAGTGGCCCGGAGACCCTAAAATCAGCAGTTTAAATCCTCTCGCGGAAGTTTCTAGGCGTTAGGGGAATGAAAACACCCGCCCACAATTACTTTATTGGCTAGGGTACAGAAACATATCCAAGATGGGGGAAGATACATCGGATTGGTCGGAAATTACTAAAAGAAATTCGGGATTGGATAAATCTAAAACAAGGGGGAAAAGAGGGGTATACAGCCAACTTAAACAATAACAGAAAGAAATTTAGCAAGAAACAAACATTTGAAATAAAAATTTCTCCAACAAAATAGTTCTTTGACTCCGCACTAGGGTGCACTATTGTTGATCTTCAGTAGTGTCCTCTAGAAGAGAAAGTTCACACTTCTTACTTCAAGCGAAACAAAAACACATCAAAAATGACACAGTTCAAAAACTCAAAATTTTCCACGTGGTGACATCTTCTGAGAAGGTAAAGAATTAATAGCGTAGATAAAGTTCAGACTTCCTCCAGCAGAGGAGTTTCAACTGGCGCACATTTTAAATTAGCGGAGTGGAGGTGTACCTCCCGGTACAGACCTCCCCCCCCCAAAAAAAGTTCCTCCCGGGGTGACACATGAAATTGTTTGAAAACAAGGTCCAAGTTTTGATGTAGATATGGAGATTAATTGCCAAAAAAAAAAATTTATAAGATTTCTTAATTTGGTTTGATTTAGTTTCAAAATTTTGTTGTTGCAGATGAAGTAAAGTTTTTAAGTTTGTAGAAGTAGAATTCCGAAGATAGACTTTTAATACTTAAAAGTGATGAAAAATTTTGCAATGTCCACCAAATATTGCTGTTGAATTCCCGAATGTAGTCATTGCTTATCGTAACTGTCCATGTAGTTGAGGTTGATGAAGTTGGATGGCCAGACCGGCCGTTGCAGCTTGCGTCCAAAGGAGGCCGCTCGGACCCCTCAAGTACCCTGAGATACCGCTCGCCCGCACTATGAGGGGAGCAGTGGTGTTGAAACACGCCGCGCCCGCGGTGAAGGAATACAGGCTGCGGGCAAGTAGCAGGACGTGCGCCGCACATCAGCCTAGGCCGGGAGGAGAGCTCCGGCTCGCCGTGCACATGTCGTCCTCGCTGGGGCCGAGGGGGCCCGTCCTCGAACCCAGCCGCGGCACAGCGCCGCGCGGCTGCGGGGGCACTGAAACATTTAAGCTAGGCGGCAGAATTGTGTTGGGCCATCATTTTTCTTTTGAGGGCACAGGCATGTAGAGAGATTGAGGGGCCAGCGGCGTGCAGATATCCATGGCATTTCATCTAAGCCAGCCACTGTGTGTAGTGGAGCAGGAGACGGGAGCGTGGTAATGGCCGTGGCAAGGACAGGATGGCAGTTTAACAAATCGGGGGAGGTTTTACAGAAATGCTTACATATAAAATAAAATAGAAGGAGCAGAATGCCTTAAGAGTGGAACTCAAAAAAAAAATATAACCTTCATATTCCTATCAAATTATATGAAGCAAGTTGACACAAAATTTACACCGGTTTCACCTGGGACAGGTGAACCCTAAATATCCTCTCGGTGGCTGGATTGCTTACTAACAATGTCACCGGCGTAAGAAAATCGAGAATGATGCATGGCCCATGAAATCTGGGGGCAAGCTTGCCCGCGGGAACAAAATTCTTGACCATCACCTGGTCACCTACCTTCAAAGTGGTGGGTCTCCGTCCACGATCATACTTTTCTCTAACCTTTCCATGAGATACCTTAAGATTGGCTTTAGCCTTCTTCCAAAGATCTTTAATATTATCCGGATCTATTGTCTCGGGTAGAATGTCACTCAGAGACCAAAGGTTAGAGAGCGGCGTGTTGGGAACAAACTTGAACATCAAGGAAGCTGGAGTGAACTTATGAGATTCATGAACCGCCGAATTCAAAGCAAAAGCTAACCAATGCAGAGACGTGTCCCACCTGGAATGATCTTCATGATGATAGGCAATAAGTGCGGACCTGAGATTACGATTAACCCGTTCAGCCAGAGATGGTTGAGGGTAATAAGCAGAAGTAGTTACATGAGAGATGGATAAGTCAAAACAGAATTTACGAAATAAATTAGATGTAAAAGCCTTAGCATTATCAGATACAATATATTGGCACGGACCAAAAGAAGCAAAAATAGAATTTAAGCAAGTAATGGTAGACTGAGAGGTAGCCAGCTTAGTCGGAAATAACCAAGAAAATCTGGTAAAACCATCTACACACACAAGGATGAACTTGTTGGCATTACCCTTTGACTGGGGGAATGGTCCTACATAATCAATATACAGGCGTTCCATGGGGCGCGACGCTTGCTGAGAAGACAAGAGGCCTACCTTGGTGGACATGGTCGGTTTACTAAGCAAACAGGATTTACAAGCCTTTACTAGTTCACGGATTTCACCGTCCATACCTTTCCAGATGAACATTTCACGAATCTTTTCACGAGTTTTAAAGATACCAAGATGCCCTTCTAATGGGGTCTCATGATAATACTTGAAGATCATAGGTACAAGAACCGCTGGAACAACAACTTTCATCATCTTATCATGCCTCGAAGGGCAACATAGAACACCATTCCTCAGAACATAAGGGACAACATGTTCCCCAGAAGAAAGGGTTTCCATTATCGGAGCCAGCGTCGGATCTTCACGTTGGTATTTCTCGATATCCCTAAAGAGCATGGGAGCATCTGTTAGGATGGCATTAACCTTAGATAGTATGGACTCGGAAGGTGATGAACTGTCGACCGGTTCGTGGGTCTCGACGTCATTAGAAAACATACGGCTGAGTCCATCAGCAACAACATTTTCGGTACCTCTGATATGTCTAACATCAAACTGGAAGGCAGAAATACGGATGGCCCAGCGGGCTATACGACCAGTACGACGCGGCCTACCTAAGACCCAGCTTAAGGCTTGATTATCTGTCTCCAGGTCGAATTTGACATGTTCCAGATAGAGACGGAACTTTTCTAAGGCGAATAAAACTGCCAAACCTTCGAGCTCATAGATGGAATACTTGGCTTCTTGAGCCGACAATGTCCTAGACGCATAGGCGATGGGGCGCCTCCCTAGTTCAGTCTCTTGAAGAAGAACGGCAGCTACCGCTGACGACGATGCGTCGGTTTGGACAATGAATTTCTTCGAGAAATCAGGCATAGCAAGTACAGGGGCATTACAAAGAGCTAATTTAAGGTCTTCAAAAGCGGCTTGTTGAGAAGGTCCCCACTCGAATTTGATGCCTTTCCTACGAAGAAGGTTTAAGGGCGCCGCTCTATTAGCGAAGTTAGGAATAAACTTCCTGAAGAAATTCACCATACCAATGAACCTGGCGATACCTTTAATGTCTTTGGGAGGTTTAAAATCACGGATGGCCTGTGTTCTAGAATGATCGACTGCTACACCATCCGGTGACACAATATGCCCTAGGAAAGACATAGAGGGCTTAGCAAAGGCAACCTTGGACAACTTAACAGTTAACCCAGCCTTACGAAGGCGATCGAGAACTTCTCGCAGATGATCTAGATGTTCTTCAAAAGTCTCTGAAAATACGACGACATCGTCCAAGTAGTGATATAAGTACTCAAATTTGATGTCGGAGAAGACCCTATCTAGTAGCCTAGTGAGTACAGCTGCTCCCGTGGGGAGCCCGAAAGGCACGCGGTTGTATTCGTATAAATTCCAGTCCGTGGCAAACGCTGTAAGATGTTTAGACTCTTCGGCAAGGGGAATTTGATTATAGGCCTGATTCAAGTCCAAGATAGTAAAGAACTTGGCCTTACGAAACCATGAAAAACAAGAATGAAGGTCGGGAAGGGGCACAGATTGTAACACCACCTTCCGATTGAGAGCCCTGTAATCAATGACAGGCCTGAAGCCCCCTTGGGGTTTCGGAACTAAAAAAATAGGCGAAGAATACGCTGACTTAGAGGGCCTAATAATACCGTCCTTCAACATCTGATCGATGATTTCTTTTAGAGCCTTCATTTTAGGTGGAGATAGCCTATAAGGTGGAAAACGGACAGGAATCGAATCCGTGACCTCAATTTTGTATTCAATAAGGTCAGTAACACCAAGAGTATCAGAGAACACGTCGGGAAACTACTGACACATTTTGCGAATACTATCAGCCTGCTCCTCAGGTAGATGCCTAAGGTCTAACAACATCTCATCCTGGGTAGGCGAAATAGAAGAACATGATGCAGAATTACACTTTAGTAGAGGGATATTACAATTAGCGGCAAATTTGAAAGTGCAAGACCTACTCTGAAGATCGAGCACAAGACCAGTGTGAGAAATAAAGTCCGCTCCCAATATAATGGGGCAAGACAAGTGCTTGGCCACAAACAATTTAACTTTCCATGTGAGTTTAAAAATACGAATTTTGACATATAAGGAACCGAGAATTTCTAATGGAGAGGAATTAGCCGAAACGTATTGGATCGCCGACAAACAATAGTTAGGAAGTTTACAAACAGATTTCAATTTTGAATACCAATCAGCCGAAATAATAGAACAAACACTACCTGAATCTAAGAGAGCTGTTATAGGCTCGTTATTTAACTCAATTTTGAGAAAGGGGACTGGTGCGGGGTATCCGCCGCAATCCTAAGACACTCTTTGGGACCTTCAAAAGATGAATTTGAAAATTGCTCGTTCCCTGAATTTACAACCTGTTTACCAGGGGCTGAGTCTCGGGAAGATGGATTAGTCGACTCAGCCGAAGCCACTAGTCACTTTTTATTATTGGCATAGGTGTAATTTGCACCAGAAGTTGAGCAGGAGGGGGTGCTATTCGAATTGGGACAATTCTTGGCGATATGTGAGAAAGCCCCACATTTAAAACAGCCTTGTGATGACCCGGCTCCATTCCTTGTCCCACTTGACTTGATCAGTGGACACTTGTTGCGCAGATGGTCAGGCGACCCGCAAGCATAATATTTACGGGGATTGACTGGTCGGCGAGGTGGAGGCCGAGTATTACTAAAGGAAGGTGGGGGTTCTTTCGCGACACGCAAAGAATCGGCGTATCTAACTCCTTCCGCTGAGACGGCCAATGCTTCAAGTTCAGAGAAAGTTTGCGGGCACGCCGCGAAACACAAATATGACCTGTAGGGTGGTGAAATCCCTTCCACAATAGCTTGTAATCTGATCCTCAGGGAAATGAAGAGCAAACACCCTAGTATAAAACTTAATGTCCTGTATGAAATCAGCCAAGTTTTCATCCAAGCGTTGTACACGGTAATAGTACTTCTGAATAAGGGAGGACCTGGCCCTAGCCGGGATGAAGTTAGCTAGCAAATGGGCATGGAAATCCTCAATAGATGATTGCTCGGCAATGGTTCTTACGATTTTATCTGAGAGAATACCAATAGCATACGGATAGATAATTTGCAAAATTTGACATGGAGAAAGAGAAAACACAAGGGCATGATCCTGAAATTCAACTAGAAATCTTAAAAATGAAATTACATCACTGGTGGTATTAACGGAAAACCTAGAGATGCCTCTGAGCAACATTGCCAATGGATAAGGCAAGCTGCTAAACCCGGGTGACATAGTAGGTAAAGGTTTCAATGGCAAGGAAGTTAATTCAGAACGGATGTTACTCAATGATGCACGACGTTCAGATTCGTTGTCCAATGGGGCAGGGATAGCTTGAGCAGCAACGGTTATCCTATTAACTTCTCCCTTGGGAGGCGCTTCCTCACTACCTGCATTCACTATGGTGGGTTGATCAGATTTGGGAGGAACTTCCCCAGTTAACAATTGAGTGACCTTGCTAGATAATTCAGACATATTTTCAAGCAGCGTACTAGCTTCCTTCTTCTGAACGTCATTCAACTTTAGAGACAAGAGATCGTTAACTCTATTTGAAAAGTGATATAGCCTGGCTTGCACACGCTTAATTTGATTAGGGGAAGGGTCATTTTCATCAAAAAAACTAACTACAGAAGCTAGCCCAGTAATATTCTCCGTGATCGTGGAAAGAGAGTCGTCAATTTCTTTTTCTCCCAAATTGGGGATGGAAATGGGCAAATCTAGGGACTCTCTAAGCTTGTTTGTGTCTACTGCAACCGTGCCTCCAGATTGTACATTTCTAATACTCAATTCATAGATCAACTCCTCCTTGCGCAAATAGTTAAGATGGAGAACATCGCGAGGGCCGGGCATGGTGACAGAACAATTTTGAAAAAGTCAAAAAATTCCAGCAACTGGGAAAATAGTTAGAGTTCGGAACAAACAATGTTTAGCCGTCAAAAGGGGCTAAATTGAGACCCATTCAACCACGCTCTGCTACCACTTGTTACGGAGTTTTTCCGTGGTAGGTAGAGGTGAAAGAAGGTGCGGGTGTGAATAGGTCTCCAGCTACGAAAGCAAAATTAATTTAAAATTTAACAAGGTTATATTTTCTTTTCAAAAACAAGAAATAACAAGCATGGCAGGTACAAAGTAGCAAGTCAAAAAGGGTAGTTACAATATTTACAGGAATTGGGCTTCGCGCCCTGATTTTACACAGCTTGGGCAATCAGCTCAGTTTTACCCCAAACACGAGATTTAACAGAGGGGCAGAAAACCCCATTCATACCTAGGAGCCCTTGCTCCAAATTACACAGAAAAGGCTCCACGAGGCATACAACACTTAATTTTCAAAAGAGCCACTCGCTCTCAAAATTTAAGCCTCTCCCAGGCCACACCAAACTCCACCTTCAAGTTGTCCTCACTGGACATAGATACAGGGGTACAATACCCAACCTACTGAGGTCTATTAAATGAAAAGGGGCAATTACATGACCTCTAAAATAACAATTTGAGAGGAGGCAATCTGCACTCCTAATACACTTGTTTCTAAAAACCTAATCTGGCTCTAGGCCACTAATGCAAGGGCTAATCCCATACTACCGAGGTGACTTTAGAAAAGAGCAATTTGTTTTACATTAACGAAGAATAGGTTGAGAAAATAAGTTCACCTCAAGACAATGTGAGTGGGAGCTCGAGAGGGTTAGCACTCTCTATCCCAATATGCAGCTTAAAAGAGAATAGAAGAAAAGATCGTTACATTTTAGGAAAGGTTACATGGAGGAACGCTTCGCACCCGCCCCGAGAGTTAAACTGCTGAGCTAGCAAAAAAAAGAATTTATTAATCGGCCATTACCTTATTGATGACCGCTGCCGAGGAAAGAGGCGCTTCCCGCCTCCTGCTATGTACTTTATACACTGAAAGATGGAACAGAAGTGGCCCGGAGACCCTAAAATCAGCAGTTTAAATCCTCTCGCGGAAGTTTCTAGGCGTTAGGGGAATGAAAACACCCGCCCACAATTACTTTATTGGCTAGGGTACAGAAACATATCCAAGATGGGGGAAGATACATCGGATTGGTCGGAAATTACTAAAAGAAATTCGGGATTGGATAAATCTAAAACAAGGGGGAAAAGAGGGGTATACAGCCAACTTAAACAATAACAGAAAGAAATTTAGCAAGAAACAAACATTTGAAATAAAAATTTCTCCAACAAAATAGTTCTTTGACTCCGCACTAGGGTGCACTATTGTTGATCTTCAGTAGTGTCCTCTAGAAGAGAAAGTTCACACTTCTTACTTCAAGCGAAACAAAAACACATCAAAAATGACACAGTTCAAAAACTCAAAATTTTCCACGTGGTGACATCTTCTGAGAAGGTAAAGAATTAATAGCGTAGATAAAGTTCAGACTTCCTCCAGCAGAGGAGTTTCAACTGGCGCACATTTTAAATTAGCGGAGTGGAGGTGTACCTCCCGGTACAATTGTTGTTGTTGTTGTTGTTGTTGTTGTTGTTGTTGTTGTTGTTAAAATGTAATTTCACTATTGTCACAGCCGAGACTGGGACTGCTGCACATCAACATCGTGTTGTCTTTAGTATTCTCTCTGGCCTCTTCACCAATTTATTTGGGTCAGAATTTGATGTGGATTTAGATAGATAATTTATTTATCCTGGCGAATTTAGGGACAGCTATTCCTGTCTCATACTTAATCAGTTACAAAATAAGGTTGATAACTAACTAATTATGTATTATTAAAAAGTAACCTACCGTAAACTTAAACTATGTAGAATACCACCGGGATGAGCCAGGGTCGAACCTGCCAAGTTGGGGTTAGACAGTCGTCTGTGGGAACCAGCCCGTCTTCGTCTCTCGAACGCAGAGGCGTAGAGCCACGGCACTGCTCTGCTGCTTGGTTGGTCAGTCGGAGTGGAGAGCTGTTGGACCACGGATCAGCCGTGGCCACTTTTATTCCTACTATGCAACCGCCGACCGCTTCCCTGGAAATGAAACTAAATATGTACGTATGCCCAGAGAATGACAGAGAGCCGTTTTGACTCAATGCCCGTTGGAGAGAAGAATAGACTCTGAACACATGTCCCCAATGTTAGTCCTTTTTAAATGGAAAAAGCCTTGTACCTGGCTTTGATCTACCAAAATAGCATGGACTTACCGTGACAGGATTCAAACCAATCAGGGAACCTGTGCTGAAAACTATTGCTGAGGCAAAATTTCTTCTCCTTATTGCGATTGTGGTTATCCTACGAAGCCGATTTTGTCACGTGTCTAAATGCAAAACAATCGCAAAAGAAGAATTCTTCGATTTTCTTCTGGCAACCCCTGAAGTCCTACAGACCTGAGGCTGGAAGCCTTCCTTGTCATGCGGCTATATACATTTTTGTATATATTAGCTAAGCATCCTGTACTAACGTCATGTGATAAATAAATAACTGCATAATATTGCAGTATATTTAAGGTTATCATCACCTTAATCAGGTGCCTACAGACCATTTGGTTGGGTAGCATTTCCCCTGGCAGGCTTTGGTCCCTAATGGACTGTTAATACCGCAAGGATTTTCCCATGGATATAATAATAATAATAATAATAATAATAATAATAATAATAATAATAACACAGCAGAAGGTTGGAAATTACGAAGTAATGCTGAAATATATCAAAAAATTGAAAATATATCAGATGTAATGAGGAAAACGAGACTTATGTTTTTTGGACATTTATATCGAATGCAAGATAGTAGATTAACCAGTAAGATTTTCAGATATTTGTGGGGTAAGAAATCAACGACAAGCTGGGTCAATGAAGTAAGAAAGGATTTAGAAAAAAACAATATAACAACAGAAGAAATAAATAATAGAGAAGGCTTTCGGGAAAAAGTATTGAAAATAGAATGATTCCAAGGTAGGAAAGTAAAAAAGTCTGGTTCAAAGTGGTCTGAAGACAGAAAGAAGAAACATAGTGAACAGATGAAAGCGTACTGGAAGAAAAGGAAAGAACAAAGTAGAAGGAATTGAAATTGGCACGTGGTCCTCGGGCGGCCCATTCGAAAGAAGAAGAAGAAGAAGAATTTATGGCACCACCTACTGTGTGTAGACATTTTAATTTGGTACCATTTGCGCTGCGTGTGTGTCAATTTTCACATTACAAAATACTCTAAACACACAACAGATTGAACTGAATACCTTTTCGACTATTCATGACTGAGTTTTCAACCTATCATGGAACGACATGAAAATAATGTATTTATATTTCCTGAAATGAGTTACAAGTGCATCTCTTGAATTTACCTTATTTCATGTAGAAGCGATTCGAATTATAAATATAAGATGTTGATCCAAAATTTGGTATTTCCTATTTTATATTACGGCGCTGTAATATACAGCGATATCTCGGAAAAATATAATACCAAACTCCAGCGAGTTCAGAATGCCTGTGTGCGTTTTGTCTTCACTATTCGTAAAGACTGTAATGTATATAATATCTTACTACAAGGCCGCAGAGTGGATGAAACTGAGGGATAGACGATCATTTTCAGCTGCTTGCTTAGTGCTGAGAATTTTTAAATCTAATGCTCCTTAACAGTTGGCCAAGTCCATTGCTCAGATGAGTCAAGTACATGATCGGGACAATAGGTTTACAATAAATACTCTTCAGGTTCCACAGCATCGTACGGTAAAGTGCAGCAAGTCGTTTGTCACTGCCTCTCAATTATACGACCTAAAACCGTGTGAAATAGAGCAAAGTAGTGTCAAAACTCCGAAAAAATATCTTATATACCGCTACTCATCCACTCATTAAGTTATGTAAGTGAATTTTCATCAAATTTATTAAATATTATGAAATACCATAATTTCTTGGACATATCTTAGACATTTAGTTGCATTCTTAATTCATCTTCGGCATTAAAATATATCTTAGGTATCTGTATTGTTCTCTCTACTTCGTTAGTATAGTCTCTCTTTCTTAACTGGTAAAAAAAAAATTGTAATCTACTTGATGTTTAATTTTAATTGTTGTTTACCCTCTTTAGGAAAATGTATCTTACGCTCCTTTTATGCATTCTTCTTATTGGACTTTGTATATTGATACATTTAAATTACAGTGGCAGTTAGTTACAGCCAAAGGGATTTGTGGTACTGAGCCGTATCCTGCCGGCCCATAATAATAATTGGAATATTATTTGACCCAATATGTAAAATTTATTCATAAAAGTTATAGTCTAACATGTTAAAGCATCGTACCCTAAGATAGTTGATACCGGATGTTGAGCAAGACAGTAAGTCGCTGGATATTGCTTTATATTTCCGTATGACCGTGAGAAAGGATAGCGTACCCAGGCGCTGGCAAGGGTCGACAGGTGTATTAGATGCTGACCAAGCAAGATATTTCAGCCAATGGGAACTTAGGGATTTGGCAAACTTGGAGGCTACACCGCACCAAATCTTAATTCCAGGATGACCAACGTGCTCTGTGGATAAAGTCAGTTTCTATAGGTAATCGGTTTTCCACAGTTTCTGAAGTCAGATATATTTGGAAATGTATTATAAAAATTGGTGGAAGAGATTTGGTAGTGTTTGAGCTGTGTTTTGTAAATATATCATAATAAGTATTGTGTCATCATATATGACGAACTCTCTGATTGGTGGTTGGTTCAGACACCCGGGAACCCCAACATTATTGGCGTCACCGAAGCCTCCTCAGTAACCATAGCTCTGGAGAGCGTCATTCCGTGGTAAAGATTTGAACAGTGCGGATGCACCAACTCTGTATCTCTGTGGTAAAGATTTGAACAGTGCGGATGCATTAACTCTGTGACTGGTGATCGTGATTAACGTGGTGTTATTCCATTAATAGTAACTGGTTCTCATTGATACTTTAAATTGTGCAGTCGCAATATTTTACTGTACTTGAGTAAATGAAATAGTATAATTTTGGCAGAGTTTACTTTCAATTGATAAAGACGGTGTTCAGTGACCGCTGAGTAACAAGTGTAGTGGAAACGTGCTATTGTTTCACTATTTCGCGACGGGCGCGTTTCGCGTGGAACTTCCGTACCGAACCGTGTGCTGCTTTTCAAACTGTATTTTTACCCTTTAAGTGAAGTGTGTAATATATATGTGAATCATTGTGTTTAGCTGATCTGGTAAAAAGAAAGGGTATTTTGGCTCGCAGCATTAAGCAGCGAAGAGATTATCAACTATAGTCTTCTGTGTTCCAGTGAATTATTTTCCAGCAAGATGATGGATACGCCTGCAGAGGAAGGAAGTGCATTGACACATGTTAATGCTGTGATTAACATGGAGTAGATCCCTAAATCAGTGGGGATGTAAGCTGCTATCCTGGTTTCCGGAGAGTCATGTAAAAGACAGTAAGGCGCATGTATTATTTATGGCATGATATGTAAGTTATGTTAAGTTACTAGGGCAGTGTAGATAGAATTTTTATTTTCATGTAGAGTAAGCCTGACGGCATATGTTTGTTTAATTTTGTTACTATGATAGATCCGGATACGAGAATAATGCATGTTTATTTTATTTTCATTTTGCTTTATGAGTAGATGTTTGGGAAAATGAGGGATTGATAGGATCAGTTGTTGTTTATTTGTGTAGGTTACTTAGCGTAGGATATTCCGAGTTTTCTTTATATATATACTAGAAGGGCTAGATCGACAGGTTCATTTTTATATTACGTCAAACACGTATCAATTCATTTTATTTCGGTTATTCAGAGAGACAGGTATAGCTATTTTGCATGATGCATGGTTTTACAGAAGCTGCCAGAAGGAGCTGCAGAACGTCGTTGTTAAATTAAGATCTTTGAAGTTAAGTTGGATTCTGTTTGCCTGATGGGCTGCCAAGGACTCGAACTGTGTCTCATTTTGTGGAAAGGCCAGTGGGATTCATGAGAATTAATGAGACAAAAATTGCGTGCTGAATTATAATGTATTGGTGCAGGCTGATTGTATGCCTGACAAGATAAGGAGTATTGTGCAGATGTGTGTGCCTGCCTAGTGTCCTCTGAGTGTATATTGTGATCAGAATGGACAGTGTTATTTCCAGACTATTGAGTCTGATGTTGTTAAATGGCCCAAGCATGCTAAGAAGGAATGAATATACGTGAGTTTCCGTGTAGTTGATGAAAGGCGTTATCTCATGGCAAGCTGATTCCTGGCCTGTGTTTATCTGGATGTGCGAAAGAGACAGTATTTCCTTGTGGCGGCCTCGGGAGACAAAATCCCATCTTTAGCATAGTGGAGTTCAATATTTCTTTACAGCTCGTAATCTACCCGGAAGTACATGACGGATGACCGCGCTGTTGAGCGCTCAAACGCAGCAGAAGGAGGCAATGTTGCCCATTGCTTTCTTCATGTTATCAAGAGTTATTTATATGTTTTTCCCTTATAGGATGATGTTTTACATTGTTTTATTTGTGATTGTATACCTTGTCTCGTTGTTTTTAAAGGGAACAGCCCGAGTGCTGAAATATTGTTGGTTTATCTAGTTCTGTCTAGATCTTTTGTAGTGAACCGGGATTCACATTAGAATCAGTGTAGCATTTAAGACTTTACTCGATATCCGATGTATATATATGTTTAGTTTGATTATTTGAATTGCTGTAAATATAGTGTAGGATTTGCCCCTAGTATTTTGCATAAATTACATAGCGTCCATTGCTTCTTAATTATTTTTCTTTTCGTCGTAACTTTTCTGTATAATGTAACTTTTATTTAATTGTAATTTCGGCGACTCTCGGGATTAACTTAACTTTGAAACCGTATCGTTGGGATGCGATAGTGTGAAACTCCATACGGAAATACCACATGGCAGTGTTTGCGTACACTTGTTGCCATATAACATAAACATTGGACTATAAGAAGAAATTCAGTCTTGATTTATGTAAATGTTCTTTGTTGAACTTGTTTCTTTAATGTCAAATTTGTATAATCATTCAATTAACGTTTTTAATTTCGACTTATTTCAATACTTTGAGTTCATTTTTTTTACAAATTACTATTTTTCTTGATTTAATTATTTTCGTGTGATTTGATCGGGAATATTTATTAATAAATCCATCTTACCCCCTATGATTGTTTCTCATTCGTGTTATACCTCCATTTCCTGTTATTGATTGCTATTTTAGTGTAGAACTTCGACTTTTTATCCTGACCCAATCGACAACCAACCCACACTCTGCCCAACCCTCAGTTAGTCGGATGTTCATACAGGAATGGAGGCATCGTCCTAGAGGGTATTTACCCCTGGGTACGGTACAGTACTAATTGTAATTAACTTAAAATAAATATTTTCTATTCTGTTTTCTAACACACACACACATACACACTGTATTTTTACTTCACCAGAAAGTTACAAGCTTATCTTAAGGTAAGTATAGAGATTCAAGAAGTAACGGATTCTTTCCTAAAAATCTTCCATCATATTGAATCAATGTCAATATTAAGAATGAATGAAAAGTTTATAATTATATGCGAACAGCGAGATACTAGAAGCCCTCACATACGCATCTCCCCAGACCCCCCCCCCCGCCTCAGCTCATGTTCACTGGAGTCAGGAAGCATCACTGGAGAAATCGCTCCGAGAGGACGGGCAGACGTGGCTTAGGTAAACTAACTGCGTTTTGAGTTATGTATCTACGCGAACAGAGCGCTGAAACTCGTTAAAGTGTTTGACTTGGAACTAAAGTGTTTGCAGAGTACACCAGCACCTTTTAACGCGGGACAGGTTAAACTAAAGGACACAGTGTGCTAGGAAGTATTATAGCGAACACATAAAATCCACGGAGAACAGAAACTTCGTCACGTAGAACTCGAAAGAATTTTCTTAATAATTCGCATGTGCTACAAAACAATTTAATCGAAAAATGAAAAATGAAAATCCATATCCTTGGTCCTGTCATTCGACCGGGTCAGGGATGGACTGAATGAAGCCGCATTTAGCGGCCAGGATAGGAACTGTGCCGGCTGCCGAAGCCTGTCGCACTCCTCTGGAGCAAATGATTAATGACTGACAGATGAAATAGAATGATACTGGAGAGTGTTGCTGGAAAGAAAGATGGCAGGGAAAACCGGAGTACCCGGAGAAAAACCTGGCCCGCCTTCACTTTGTCCAGCCCAAATCTCACATGGGCTGACTGGGATTTCAACCACGGAACCCAGCGGTGAGGGGCCGGCGTAATTCTGCCTGAGCCACGGAGGCTCTCTATTGCTGCATGTGATGCCCATTATCTGGTGTCTGTATATAACCTTAGAAACGTTTGGTAAACAATATTTTTCACGACTAAACAGGTTTTAGCAATAGCACAGTGCGCATTCGGGATATGGTGTATTCGAGCACCTCTGTCGGCGTCCGGAGATTGTTGTCTGTGGTTTTCCATTATCACAAAAGGCAAATGCTGGAGCTGTACATTAAAATCACGATCACTTCCTACTCCCAGCGCTTGCCTAATCTATCGTTGCCGTAAGACCAACCCGTGTCATAAACCTGGTTATTTCTTGAATAACTGCTCAAAATTTAGAAACTAATTGAACATCTCCCTTGGTAAATTATTCCAATCCCTAACTCATCTTCCTATAGCCGAATATTTACCTCAATTTGTCTTCTTGAATTCCAACTTTACCTTCATATTATGATGTGCGGGATAGTTCAGAATGTATCACTATTATGTGGCTAAAGCGATTTACTAAGATGATTGGCAGAGGATATACGAGAAGCGGTCTACCATGCTAGGGGCTGATGACCTAGGTGTTAGGCCTCTTCAAACAACAAACATCGTTATGATCATCATCTATCGTGCTAACTATACATTTCGAAAATTTCATACCCATCCAATTCTTGTGGTACATTATAGTACACAGCTGGACATAAAATTGCTATACTATGAAAATGGAATGCTACAAACGTCAAATTTGCATGAAAGATACAAAATACTTGAATACGCAAATGATTAGTATTTTTAGCGCATGTCTGCACAGCAGGTAGGAGTAACGCCATCTAGAGTCTGTATAAAGCGGGTTTCTCACTGCGTCAGAACAGGCAGTGGTATCGAACCCCGCTCAACAACCCCCCGCAACACTCACACAACTCACAGGCCAGCAGACCTATAAAATATGCTCGTAAGCCACACCCAGCCAACCACCCACGCGAACCAAGGTTGGAGACAGGCTTATAACCCCTGTCTACAAGACCAACACCACACGCACCACACAGACACTAGTCACACACAAGGTACATCATTCTGCTGCAGCCGGCATAGGAACTACCCGCTGCAACAGATGGGGCATTCCACACCACCACATTAAGTGTAAGGTGCCTTGGGACCTGGTGAAGTGTTCCAACTGTCACGGCAGCCAAAGCGCTTAGTTCTCTGCCTGCCCATTCTTCAAGAAGGCAATTAAAGCTCACTATTACAGGACTGTCTCCTCAGACTTAAAAATACACATCCTTCCTCTTCTCAGCTCCTAAATAACAACCCCCCCACCAGTCGGACCCAGGATACCAATACTCAACTCAACCGGTGGTGCAATAACAACTGGCAGAACGGCGACCAGGTTGCGGCGTCCCTTAACACCTCAACGGAGACTGGAGCAACTACAGTGGTGTGTTGATCGATATCCATGGACACAGACGTAGCGTCACGTCGTCTTTTCAAATCGGCACTACAGAAACGGTATGATGGTCCATGTGTAGTGTTGCAGGGACCACCAAAATACTACACCATATACACTGACTGACAGAGCAAATGCAACACCAAGGAGGAGTGGTTCGAAAGGGATGAAAGTTGGGGAAAAATCAGAGTCGGCACGGAAGAATAATTGATGTTTATTTCAAACCGATATGCAGGTTACACAATGCGCACGGCATCGACTCAGTAGGATGTAGGACCACCGCGAGCGGCGATGCACGCAGAAACACGTCGAGGTACAGAGTCAATAAGAGTGCGGATGGTGTCCTGAGGGATGGTTCTCCATTCTCTGTCAACCATTTGCCACAGTTGGTCGTCCGTACGAGCCTGGGGCAGAGTTTGCAAACGGCGTCCAATGAGATCCCACACGTGTTCGATTGGTGAGAGATCCGGAGAGTACGCTGGCCACGGAAGCATCTGCACACCTCGTAGAGCCTGTTGGGAGATGCGAGCAGTGTGTGGGCGGGCATTATCCTGCTGAAACAGAGCATTGGGCAGCCCCTGAAGGTACGGGAGTGCCACCGGCCGCAGCACATGCTGCACGTAGCGGTGGGCATTGAACGTGCCTTGAATACGCACTAGAGGTGACGTGGAATCATACGCAATAGCGCCCCAAACCATGATGCCGCGTTGTCTAGCGGTAGGGCACTCCACAGTTACTGCCGGATTTGACCTTTCTCCACGCCGACGCCACACTCGTCTGCGGTGACTATCACTGACAGAACAGAAGCGTGACTCATCGGAGAACACGACGTTCCGCCATTCCCTCATCCAAGTCGCTCTAGCCCGGCACCATGCCAGGCGTGCACGTCTATGCTGTGGAGTCAATGGTAGTCTTCTGAGCTGACGCCGGGAGTGCAGGCCTCCTTCAACCAATCGACGGGAAATTGTTCTGGTCGATATTGGAACAGCCAGGATGTCTTGCACATGCTGAAGAATGGCGGTTGACGTGGCGTGCGGGGCTGCCACCGCTTGGCGGCGGATGCGCCGATCCTCGCGTGCTGACGTCACTCGGGCTGCGCCTGGACCCCTCGCACGTGCCACATGTCCCTGCGCCAACCATCTTCGCCACAGGCGCTGCACCGTGGACACATCCCTATGGGTATCGGCTGCGATTTGACGAAGCGACCAACCTGCCCTTCTCAGCCCGATCACCATACCCCTCGTAAAGTCGTCTGTCTGCTGGAAATGCCTCCGTTGACGGCGGCCTGGCATTCTTAGCTATACACGTGTCCTGTGGCACACGACAACACGTTCTACAATGACTGTCGGCTGAGAAATCACGGTACGAAGTGGGCCATTCGCCAACGCCGTGTCCCATTTATCGTTCGCTACGTGCGCAGCACAGCGGCGCATTTCACATCATGAGCATACCTCAGTGACGTCAGTCTACCCTGCAATTGGCATAAAGTTCTGACCACTCCTTCTTGGTGTTGCATTTGCTCTGTCAGTCAGTGTACATGAAAGGTAATGGTGTCAAAATTCACTCGATCGCCTCAAACCTGGGTACTTGCTTGATGATGACCAAGGAGAACGTTACATGAATGGACCAGTACCAGCACCACAAGAGTATTTATATGATAAACCAGTGGAAGATAACCAACAGTCCTTATAAAAACTACGGTATTTCGTCTGCTTGGACAGTTCGTTTTCTATTTGACTGAACGTTTAGTGAATTGATTTTAAGATTACTCAAGCTGACTGATCTTCGAGATCTATTAGTGCCTGATTATTCACCGGTGGGTAATTCCTGGAAGAAAAACCCAAAAACTAAGCGAATCCGTCCAGTGGAACGTATACGGTAAGCTGCAATCGTTATAAATTCTTCAAATGTCCACCATGCGCCTGAATGCACGCCATCACATTTATAGTCGAAGAAGTTCGAACACTCCAGGCATAGCACGTATTCGACGGTATACTTGCTTCACATGCTGGCGAAATACTGCAATGTCCGTAACGACCTGTCTTGACTCCAAACTATCTCCCACTTCGACTCATTACTCAAACAGACGTAGTTTGTAAACATTCGATCATAGGGCGTGAATTGATAGGCATTTTTGTGTATTTTTTTGTTTACTATCCACCCCCCGATTACTTCTCAAATACTCGGAAACAACATGTGTTCAGATTCGATATCATGCTTGAAAGTTGCCATGAAGAATAAGGTCATGCAAGCGAGCGAGTTAGCCGTGTGGTTAGGGTCACGAAGCTGTCAGCTTGCATTTGGGAAATAGTGGGTTCGAACCCATCTGTCGGCAGCCCCCAAAATGGTTTTCCGCGGTTTCCCATTTTCACAACATGCAAATGCTGAGGCTATACCTTAATTAAGTCTACGGCCGCTTCCTTCTCACTACTAGCCCTTTTCTATCCCTTTGTCACCATAAGACCTATTTGTGTCGTTGCGACGGAAATTTAGTTGTAAAAGAATTAAATAAACTTAGAGTACTCTGCAATTAGAAACACGGTACAATTAATGATATCAGTAATATCCGCCAATGTTTGTGAAGCGAAAGGACGACTATTAATTCGATTGCACATATGACTGTTACGTATTTCCTGAAAGTTTATGCACACTATGCTAGTCTTTAAAGGAAGTGAATTTTTTGCAAGTTGCTTTACGTCGCACCGACGCAGATGGCAGATAGTTATTATGGCGGCGATGGTACAGGAAAAGGCAAGGGATGGAAGAAAACGACCCTGTCCTAAATTAAGGTACATTCCCAGAATTTGCCTAGTATGAAATTTGGAAACCACAGAAAGCCATTTTCAGTGCTATTGGCAGTCGAGTTCGAACCCACTATCTCCCGAATACAAGCTCGCATAGCCACACGGCCAACTCGCTCGGTCAGGAGTGAATTCCACGCAGACACAGTAATTCGAAGTTTATGTTCACATTTCTTTCTTTTTAAAGAAACATTGGAGTTCACTTCTGAAGTAATTTGAACAATTGCCAGTGCAATGAAGCGACGGGAGATGGTGATAAATGATGTCATAACTTTCAATAGATGCTGGCAACAGCCTCATGAATTGGAATCGCCGGAGTGCTGACATTTCGAAATATGCATACACTGACACTTTTCAATAGACCAGAAGAACGAAATTGATCGAATCTAAAGGAACGATATACGTACTCCATTGCGAATTCATATTACGTACTTTGCATAATACATACAATGACGTGGTTAATAAAAATAGGCTTTTCTGTCACTCAGCACGTGATATATTTTCAAACGAATTTGTGAACTATGTAAACGATAGAAATCCTACTACTGTAATATAGTAATAACATAGTGTCCATCTCTCGTCCGGTTCCTTGGCAGAATGATCAGTGTACTGGACTTAGGTTCGATTTCCGACTGAATTTTAACTGCTTAAGTTTAATTAAGGTACAGCCTCAACATTCGCTTGATGTGAAAATGGGGAAACCATGAAATATATTCTTCAGTGTTTCAGACAGTGAGGCTCGAACCCACTATCTCCGAAATGCTAGCTAATAGCTACGTGATCCAAACCACGAAGCCACTTACTCGGTATTATTATTAAAGCATTTTTATATTGCTTGTTGGTCATAAGTGATTGTTTGTATTGAGTGCCATGCCATTTATATAACATTCCAGTATGATTCTACTCTTTGGTGAAACTGAGAGGCCAGAAGTTTTACGTGCCAGTGATTCTATCGACATGAGGGTGACGTATTTGGTCACCTTCATATGCCAACATTACCAATGAAACGCTTACCTCAGCAACAATATTCGTGTTAAGAGATTTGGGATTTTATTCAGGCTATGGAAAAGTACCATTTGAGTATAATTTAGTTTCTTTTCCGGGTTGAACCGTGTTGTTATTATCTGTACATTACATATAGTTTGCTAACGTTTCAAATACATTGCAGTAGTCTTTGTCAAGGCGGCTGAAATACCCCTACTTGATCAGAGGTAATCAGTCTCCCAGGCAGCAATCACACTACGAGACTTGTTCCTAACCATGGCCTTATATATCCTACCCTTCCTGGCTGTCGCGTGAGAATTCTGGAACGTGTGTGTCACAGCCAGATAGTGGGACTTGTCCGCCCTGTTATGTAATTAGAGGTTCGTCCTGCATGTTTACGTTGAGATCTGCATCTCTCAATCTATGTATAATAGTCATCCTAGAATTGCTGATTTTATATCCTTCTTATAAGTTCATATTGTTCGAAACGTCGGTAAAGTGTACATAATGTACAGATAACAACAACACGGTTCAACCCGGAAAAAGAACTAATTAATTCTACACAGTGTGAAAACTTCACTTCTAAGATACCCTTTGAGTATGTTCTTAATCAAATACACATTTATGTGGTAATCTCACCATATTGAGATTGTTTCAACAAGATGCTTCATTTTTCCTCCGTACCTACAAATAACGGAGACTTATAACCATGTATTCGTTTTCATTACTGAATGAAAATCACAAACTTTGGATACAATGAGCTCGGTATTCATTACATATATCACCGTTGCGCCTCCAAATACCGCTATGTGACATTGTCGAGGGGAGAAATACTGACCCGCAGAACCTATACCGCTATGGGTCAATGTTGAAGGGAGGAATACTGACCCGCAGCACATATACCGCTGCATATCAATGTTGAAGGGAAAAATACTGCCCCGCATCACATATACCGCTATGTGACAATGTTGAGAGGCGAAATACTGATCCGCAGCACATATACCGCTATGTGTCAATGTTGATGGGAGGAATACTGACCCGCAGCACATATACCGCTACATATCAAGATTGAGGGGAAAATACTGACTCGCATCACATATGCCGCTACGTATCAATGTTGAGAGGAGAAATACTGACCCGCAGCACACACCCGGCTACGTGTCAATGCTGAGGCGAGAAATACTGACTCGCAGCACATATACCGCTACATGTCTATGTTGAGGGGAGAAATACTGACCCGCAGCACATATACCGCTAAATATCAATGTTGATGGGGAAAATACTGACCCGCCGCACATATGCTGTTGCGTATCAATGTTGAGAGAAGAAATACTGACCCGCAGCACATATACCGCTACGTGTCAATGTCTAGGGGAGAAATACTGTCCCGCAGCACAGTATCACTTAGAACGAAAATTCGTTGATACTCTTCAAGCAACACTAAACCTGAGATGACAGAACTTTTCTGGTCAGAGTTCTAAGCTGAAATATTATCACATAGCGTTTTTTCCATACGCAATGAAAATATGTACTAAGACTTACTTACAGTAGTAAACTAAAATGCAAATCCAACGTTATAAAAATATTCGAGCTCTTAAGGTCGTTTTAATCGTGAAATTACCAGCGTTTCGCCTCAGTGTGGCTCGTCAGTTGGATTTCTACACCTTGTATCCTCTCTACACCTTGTCTCCTCGTCGGTGATTTTTTTTTCTATCGGCCGCAAACTCTCAACACCATTCTGCGACATCCTGAGGACACATTACACTCTCTCCATAAACTTCTGCCAGTTGCCGCTGAATTTCAGCTGTGGGTACATGTTTGGCCCACATAAATCGAATCACAGGGCTCATTTCTTTGCGAGACCAGTTTTCCACACGAGTCGCCACTTGCGTTTACCTGCAACTAGCGCTGTAGGTGGCGGGTGGCTGAAACTCTGCACAGTTGCCAACGGCATGTATTAGAATTATCACACACCACTAATTTCTCAATAGGGGCTGCCTGGCCGAGGCGGTAAAGGCGTGCTCGGTTCGCCAGGAAGGACGTGGGTTCGAATCCCCGTCAGGAAGTCGTAAAATTTAAGATACGAGATTTCCTCTTCCGGAGGTGCATATGGCCCTAAGGTTCACTCAGCGTACACCAAAAGTGAGTACCAGGTTAATTCCTGGGGGCAAAGGCGGCCGGGCGTAGAGCTAACCACTCTACCCCATCACGTGCCGAGGTTAACAATGGTGGAAGCCTTTACCTTCCACTCCTCCAAGGGCCTTCGTGGCCTGTACGGAGCTGATTTTGCTTTGCTTTTTTACTAATTTCTCTATAACAGACGAAACTCCGGGGATATTGACCTTGTAACCTTAGTTTTTGGTCAACCCTCGTATATATTGCAAATTTGATAGACTTAGAATCTTAAATACAGGGTTATGAGACGTGCGAGTCTCAATCATGTAGTTATGGAAACAGAAAATCTCCAAGTTTGTGTCAAATGAAGCGCGCGCATGTTGTGGTGGCGCCGTTGGCCGCTAGGCAGCTGAAGTGCAGGAGTGTTCAAAATGGCGTTCGAAGGCAACGAGAAGGCGTTTTGTGTAAGGGATTGTTAGAGTAATCTGGACTATGTGAGCACTAAATACTTTATTGCGGATTAGTTCAGCACAGTGAAGAGTTTGGATTATATGTTAACCCCTCAAAGACGAAACTGATGGTGTTCTCTAAGATGAAAATTCGGACAAATCTCACAATAAAAGATACAAATAGTTGAGCAAGTGTATTCTCTCAAATATCTGGGTACCATCTTGGATGACCAATATAACTCCAAACGGGAGATAATATCTAGCATTGAGCAGGCCAGGAAACCATTCATTACCATGAAAAAATTCCTTGTAAGGTCAGATCTCAATCTCCAACTACGAATTCGTATGATCCGCTGCTACATATTTTTTTCTCCTATATGGATGTGAAAGCTGGACTCTGGATCCAATCACAGAAAAACGTATTGATGCCTTCGAAATTTTCCTGTATCGCCGTGTCTTGCGGATATCCTGGGTAATGAAAATCTCAAATGCCGAGGTCCTTCGTCGGATGAAAAAGCAAAAAGAACTACTGCTCACCATAAAACAGAGGAAAACACAATACCTGGTATATATCATGAGAGGTGAGAGGTTTTAGTTATTACAGCTTATTATCGAAGGAAAGATACAGGGGAAGAGATCTGTTGAGAGAAGAAGAAATTCATGGCTGAAAGGCCTTCGAAGATGGCACTGCTGTACTTCAGAAGTGGCATTCCATTCTGCGCTGTCAAGATCAGAGCTCGTTCCGTGGTCCTCCAACCTCCGCTTGGAGACGGCGTCTTAAGAAGAAGAATGCATGAATCGGTTAACGAATGTAGGATGACATTGGTGTCACGAACTTGTCTTACCAGTTCAGGCAGACTGCCCAGTGCTCTGGAAGGGTGAATCTAATCTATTATTAGGAATTTACATGGGCGGGATCTTCCTCCTAATACCAAACGTTCGAGCGCACGGGTTGCCTCTGTCGATCCAAACGACCCGGAAGGCCGGGACCGTCAGAGGGCACTGTCTCACGTGTTCGTGAGTTGTTTTAGCGCAGCTTTCAGAAATCGACAACTCGTAGTAGTCTGCAGATGGGAATAGCGCAACCGACTGTGTGGCGGATTCTTCGCAAGCAACTGAGGGTGAAACCGTACAGACAGAAACGCCTGCAGACGCTCACAGACAATGACAAGGAGGTTCGCACACAATTTTCCACCGACATGCAGGCTGTAGTGGCGGCTAATTATGATTTTGGTGACCGACTCGTCTTCTGCGACGCAGCAACGTTTCGCTTGTCGGGGAAAGTGAACCGTCACAACGTGCGCATTTGGGGGACAGAGCACCCAGATGAGATAATGGAGCATGTGCGTAACTCCCCAAAGAACAACGTGTTCTGCGACCTGTCAATAGGCAAGCTTTACGGGCCCTATTTCTGGCATCATTTATCTCGACATGTTAGGAGAATGGTTTATGCCGCGACTGTGTGCAGATAGTCGAGACTTCGTTTTACAACATGATGGGCCCCGCCCCACTTCCGTCGACTCGTTAGCGCGTACCTGAACGAGAACTTACCGCAACCTTGGATTGGACGATCTACTGATAATGACATCACATTGTTGCTGTGGCCGCCCCGCTCCCCAGATCTAACCCCGTGAGTTTTCTTTCTCTGGGGATATGTGAAGGTCAGGGTCTACATACCACCACTTTCTGGTGACTTGAATGACCTCTGAGATCGCATTACAGCAGCGATAGCAACGATCGATCGTAATATGCTGGCGCGGGTGTGGACGGAGTTGGACTACCGCTTGGATGTCTGCTGTGTATCCAAAGACACACACACACACACACACACACACACACATAGAACACTTCTAACGTATATCAAACAAACTTGTAGAGATTGTTCCTCCTTGGGTATATCATTCACACTGATATGTAAAGTACTTATTTCACAATACATTTCAGAAATTGGACACTGATTTATGAATAACTCTGAATTTTGTTAAATAAGTCGTCAATCAAAATCGTGGAATACATCCAAACAAACATATCAATTGCAATTATTTATAGTCACTCAACAGTATTATCACAAACGTAATTTATGATATGGCTTTTCATCGACATTCATACGTCATAATAACATCAACTAATTTACTCTTCCTCTAAAGCAAATAGGAAACATAAATTAGCCTGTCTGACGAACTAGGGTCTTTATTATCTTAATGTCATATGTCTGAATTTCCAGTTTTATTCTACGTGTAGAAATTCTTAGTTACGACGAAAAACGTTTTTTTTTCTCAAGCAATAGAACACAGTGTAGATTGCTGATTTACGAAGCATTCCGTTCAGAATATTGGGACAAAGGACAGGATCCATTAGAAGGTTAGAGGTTAATGAGTGAACACTATGTCACATTTGGCTAGCCACAGGGCACGAGGGCTTATCAGAATTCTTAAACAGGTCATGAGACAATAGCTTGATTGCATCCCTTGTATAACAACAGACAACAATACTCCTTACTATCGAGAGATAATGACAAAATGCTTTACTCCCCAAATGTTTCATCGCCACTTAGTGTTCCTAGTTAATTAAGTACCTTTGTGTCAGTGAATATTACACACGTACTGATAACGTCAGGATACAAAACATGCACCTCGCGTCGATCACATCCCTGTACACGACAATGGTCTGATGCCTCGTTATGACAGAGTAATGGTTAATGACGGAACACAGTCAAAGTACCGGTATATAGACCTAATAAAAACATAATTAACAGATCAGGGAGAAATAGGCACAAGGAAAAGTAAATATACTTTCAGAGCCAAACGATTTACTATTCTATCGGGAGCTAAATCCGATGACCTGTATACATTTTCATCTGTATCGGTGCACATAACCCCGGCAAGTTTCACCTTGAAAATTATTCGAAGATTAATGAAAATTAATTCGTCATCCGTTTTGATGAATTTTAAACGAGACTAGCAAAAAGAAACCCCACCTGAATTATACCAGAATCTTTGCAGTTTTTGAAATGCAAGCGATTTTTCCAAAAGGATTATTACTCATGGCCTTCATCTTCTTCACCCTTAACGAATACGCTGTATTGGTTGGGTTCTTTGAGATCTTTCTTTCTTTCTTCCTTTCTTTCTTTGTTAACCCTCTTACTGTCCAAGGTTTGTTTTTCTTCGGACTCATCGTTGGGATACAACTGGGAAGAAGGACCAGTACGTCAGGTGGCCTCCGATGCTGAACAGGAGCCTTGTATGGATATAGGAAGATTGGAAGAGATGGACAAGGAAGAGGAAGCAGCCTTGGTCATAAGTTAGGTACCATCCTAGCATTTGCCTGGAGGAGAAGAGGGAAACCACGGAAAGGCACCCCGAGGATGGGTGAGCTGAGAATCGAACCCCTCTACTCATTCCACCTCCCGACGCTGAATGGACCTCATTCCAGCCCTCGTACCAATTTCCTAATTTCGTGGCAAAGCCGGGAAACAAACCCTCCGGGGATGGCAGCTACTCACGCTGAGCACTACACCAAGGAGGCGGACTTCTTTGAGATGAAAACGAAATCAGATGATTAAGATTGACTCTGTCAGTTCATCTGAATTAGAAAAAGTACAATGCTTAATTTACACTTGAATATCAATTATTATTATTGTTATATCCATTTAGGAAGGCTCGGGTTGTGCCGTAACATAATGGGCTGACTCGGCCTAAGCAAGGAGTCACCCTCTTGATTATGAAACTTCACAGATATCTACAAATATTCACAGTAGAAAGAATTAAAACATATACAATAAATATGCACAAACGATGTCGCTAAACAACTTTTTATATTCCAGTTTTGGGAATCTGTCCTTCAGTATCACCGAAACTGCGGCCTGGAACTTAATGCTGTTTGGTGTAACTCAGATGAAAAGTCGTTCCTAGAAACTTTCTCACAATGTGGCAGGTGCTCAGGATGGTGGCTTTCTGCAGTTCAACGTAGGTGTGATGATGCAGTTGAATGCGCCCAGAGAGCTTTGCAAGCTTTACGGAGTAACACCAGTACATTCGTCACCTGTCATCGGCAGTGCTGTCATCTTGGCGGGCCTAAACCTTAGTGCTACCAACTTAACCTCACTAGCGTGAGATAAACAAATCCACGTGCTTTTTTGACAGCTGTCATCCGCCATCTTTAATCTATAGAGCACAGTGCTGCCCTCTTTAGCTACTTACCTTTGAAATGTGGTGGCGGATAATTTGAAAAATGCTTTTGACAGCAGCCATCTTTAATCTAGAGAGCACCGTGATGCCCTCTTTAGCTAGATACCTTTGAAATGTGGTGGCAGGCAATTCCACATGACAGCAGCCATCTTTAATCAAGAGAGCACCGTGCTGCCCTCTATGTGGTGGCGGCAAATTCTACATGCTCTTGTTTGGAAACAAACTCACGCGCTTTTTTGACAGCCGTCATCCACCATCTTTAATCAACAGAGCACAGTGCTGCACTCTTTAGCTAGATACCTTTGAAATGTGGTGGCGGCAAATTCCACGTGCTCTTGTTTGGAAACAAAGCCACGTGCTTTTTGGACAGCTGTCATCCACCATCTTTAATCAATAGAGCACTGTGCTGCTATCATGCGGGCAATTTCGTCAGCTGTCATCCGCCATCTTTAATCCACAGAACACCGTGCTGCCCTCTTTATGACATGTAGTAGCGGGCAATTTGAAAAGGTCTGTTAGCTCTCATCCGCCATCTTTAATCAAGAGCGCACCGTGCTGCCATCTTTAGCTAGATACCTTTGAAATGTGGTGGCGGCAAATTGAAAAATTCCACGTGCTCCTGTTTAGTAAACAAACTCACGCGCTTTTTTGTCAGCTGTCATCCGCCATCTTACATCGCAAACCTCAGTGCTACACTCTTTAGGTACATACCTTTGAAATATGGTGGTGGATAATTTAAAAAGAAAAATTCTACAGCAGCCATCTCTCGACGCTAATTGCACAAGATGGTGGCTATACATGACTCCTTAAAGGTGCTTGTGCAAGATGGCCGCTATACATAGGTTCTTATGAGACGCCCTTGGGATGCTTGCGCAAGATGGCGGTTATACATGGCTCCTTATGAGATGGCCTAGGGATGCTTGCGCAAGATGGCGGTTGCTCTTATGAGGCGGCTTAAGGGTCCTTGCACAAGATGGCTAGAGACGCCTTAAGGATGCTTGCGCAAGATGGCGGACACAAGATGGCGGCTATAAACGTCTCCTTATGAGACGCCTTAAGGGTGCTTGCGCAAGATGGCTGCTGCTCTTATGAAGAAAGCTAGCTTAGAGGCTAACGCGTCGTGCTAGTTCGATTCATTAAATTTGGGGCTTAAATGCAAAATGTTAAATATCTCGAAAACGTTGCATCGTAGAGCAAAACCTGATACCTAGGTTTGCAGTATCAGGAACATGATAGCATAAGAAAAACCTAGTCTAATGATGAGATCGACGGTTCGATCCCTACTTAGGCCCTTTGGCATTGGCAGCTATCTAATTCTACAAGATGGGGGCTATACATAGCTTATGAGGCAGCTTAAGTGCGCTTGCACAAGATGGCTGCTGCTCTTATGAGACGCCCTAGGGGTGCTTGCGCAAGGTAGCAGCGACAAGACGGTGACTATACACAGCTCCTTATGATACGGTCTAGAGGTGCTCACACAAGATGGTGACTGCTCTGATGAAGAAAGCTAGCTTTGCATCGTGCAGGTATCTTTACAGCACTAAACCTCATACCTTTGAAATGTGGTGGCGGGTAATTTGAAAAATTCTACGTGCTTTTTCTTAACAGCAGCTATCTTTAAACAATAGCGGCTATACATAAGCTGTTAAGGCCTCCTCTTATGTCAAGGCATAGCTCTATCGAACAAGTTTAAACCTGCATCGGGATAGCTAGAGTAAGCACGTGCACTCTAAACAAAGAGGGATAAGAATATGCAATGTTACCACAGCGATATATATTATAATGATGGAGAATTTAATTTTAAACGCTTCCTCGATGTGATTCATAACTTTTATATTGATGCTTTCAAGACCCGTACGAGATTTTCTTCTGAAGACGCACAAGTAAGTTCTCTACGAAATGTAAATGTAAATAATTTCACTTTGATTCCTGACACGGAAAAACTCAAAAGCTATTATCATGCAATTCATAATTAATATCCGGACAACATTCACACTTTTAGTACTAGCACTTAACGAATCTCACAGGAGGTAGGCGCTGAATTAGAGGTCTGGAATATGGGTTGAGATATTCTTTTCTGTAGTAAATTCTCTGAATTTACGCGCCGTGTTCGCCACTGGAGACGATCTTTCACATTAACATTTACCAATAAAAATAACTCCTTAAAAGAACTCTCTCATTCAAAGAAACAAACAAAAAATATGAATAATAATTATTATTAGGAAATTAGGGAAAGGAAAGTAGGAAACAGCGACTGACTTTCTACGAGCACATGAGCACCCTGAAACCCTACAGATTCACCAACGGAATCCTCACGGTGAAAAGTAGGGGAAAGGCTTCCAAGACCAAGTGGATCACGTTAGTAAAATCAGTCCTAGAGGAACTACAGATCCCATTAGAGACCATAGAGAACCGATCTCAGTATCGACAGGGAGTCTCCCCACTGTCCCTCACAAGCAAGAAGAGTACAGGGACCAACTGAACTAAGTGGACGGATGGAAGGAAGCTGGCACACAGCGAGAAAATGAAAGCATACTGGGCCAAGAAAAAGCAGAAGACCTTTAGACGAGCCCCGTGGTCCCTAGTAGGCCAAAATGAACCAATAATAATAAATTTACCGCTATGAAACTCAGACCATTAAATACTCATTAAGAACCCTTGCATAGTTTTTAAAAAGAATTTTCATATGGAAAGTAATAATAATAATAAAATTGTAACGACAATGATAATACTAACGCAACACCAGTAGCAAAGCACCTGGAAGGGAAGTGCAGCATGTAATTGACCTGACCGGGGATGGGGGCCTGAAGTAATGGAGGGTGAATGGACAGGCAGCAAGTATGGATACGAGCGAATGAAGGAGTAACGATTTCTTTAACGCCTCGCGTTGTATGCTGGACTGGAGACAAGGCAGGACTTCATTAAGATAAGGATAGTGTGGAAGTGTTAACTGATGTAAGTGCCGAAAAGTACTTTCTGAGTAACAGGTTAAAAATAGTATACAAGTGAAGAAAATTACACTTTCAAATATATTCTCCAATGATAGCATTGCAGAACATGAGCATCAATACAATCCAAAACATTATATTTTCATTTAATAAACAAAAGGGGAAAAAGAAATTATGAAAACGAAATAATGAAATGAACTATGTCCATCCTGTTATTTCTTGCTAAATCAACTAAGTGCAGGCGGTCCCGAAAATTAAACAATCAAAATACGAGTATCTGTGTAAAATACTATATATTCTTCATGAATGAATTCAAGCATAATGCGAATGTCTTTCTTTTTTGTTTTAAGGTAATGGTTGCACTTTAGGTAAGCTGTCAAGTTCAACGAACACAACTCCATTTACAGTATTTACTCTTTTATTAACACACAGTTTTTGTCCCATTTCCACTTTGTCACTGAAGGTGTTCTTCTTGTACAAAACAAAACCAGGATTATCTTTGGTCACTAGCAGGCAACACACTTGACTAATAAGCAACTTTGTTGTGCCAATATACATGTTCGATGCTTTGTCGAAATCTCAAAAACTTTCATTGGTATCTAATACCAAGTAACGTCTGATAGGTCTTGCTGTAGACATAATCTGTTTAACATCTTTTAGTGTCTGCATTTTCGAATGTTCTGCAAGCTTTTCAATGAATGCAAAATCTCTATATGACGAAGAAAAGCTGTGACAAAAGGAACTTATGTTCAACGGTGTCGAAAATTCCTGATGATACAAGAAAAATGTATAAAAATACAAGCATCCCATTTTTTGTCTGTCCTGCAAAGTTCTCACTCCATACACAAAATCTCATTTTGTAAGTTGTGAGTAGTTTACGGCTTACAACAGAAACGATGCCACTACCGGCAAAGTAGGGGCTCTGGACATTTGTTGACGCTTAAGACAACTTCCAGGAAAAGAATTAGAAATTATATCATCTAGAATTGCTTTGACGCTGCCACATAGATCAATTCAAGTAGAAAAAATAAAAGTCTACATTTTGACACTTAGATTAATTAGCACTACCACTCTACAGTTCCAAACTTCAAATCTGTAGATGTTGAGACACAAATAAACGTACATATCTCCAAATACTGTGTGCGACTTGAAAGAATATGATGATATCCTTTTAAGTACAAAACATGTCATTATTTGTTTAATAGTGTGTTTTGTAGAGAACTCTTATTGTGTAATATTTATGTCGAGTGTGTATGTTCTAGAGACTGAAATGCTTTTATGTTGCACTTTAAGAATTCATAATTGTCACTGGTACAAATAATAAATGCATTAGAATATTCGGTAATGATGGATATACAGTATGCTGGAGAGTTCAAATTCCACCTCACCAGATACGAGCTACGAATAGTATCTCTAACTTGTTAGAAGCATTTCTGCTGTAACGCTAATATTATCCAAGTTCTCCATGACGCGGATCAGAATTTCAACTGAACAAGCATAGAGCTAACAGGTCAAGTGCAACAGTTTGGCTAACTTGGCTGGTTCTCACTCAAGCTAGTACTTTGTCAAGAAATCGTGCCACAATGAACAGACTTATTATTTACCTCTGGAGCTAGCAGGTGTTTCAGGATTCATTAACTGCAAATCTTACGTAGTGCTTACATGCAGCAACCATTCGGCATTCCGTTTAAAGTTTAACATTTATACATAAAATGTGATTCTCCCTTCGATGAGTGGACTGTTTCATTTACATAAAATAATTTACACATCTCAGTGACTGTGATTTTTCAGGTTTTTACTATATTATTTACGGTGCACCAACACAGACACGGCGATGATGTGATAGCGTTAGAATTAAATCAAAATTTGTCATAAACTTTATAAATTCTACCGTACTTTACAAGAATGAAATATTCCAATAATGTTAATAGTTTAATTTTATTGTATTTTAATTTCCTGCCATTCTTCCATTAGAGGTTGTTAAAAGACATATTATTCTCTAGGATATATAGATATTTTGATGAACTAAAGACAGGTGATAAGGAATAATTGGTGAAATGCAATGTGTGTAATGCTTCAGGGACATTCCCTAAAATATAATGTATATAACCATAAGATATGGTGGGAAATGTTTGTCGAAACTCGTAGTTCAGCTTGGTTCACAATAATTTAAGTACCGGGGAGATATTTTGTACAACGACTTGCAAACCATCATTATAATCAATTTAAGGATTAGTCATCTAAAGTTCATTGGCTTGAAAGCAATCTGCATGAACGGCGCAAAAATATGAGAATTCGCAATGTAAGAGAATAAAACGCTCACTACCGTATTCTCTTTGCAGTGCGACAGCTATCACTACTGACAAACATGTATAAATTAGTTCAGTTTATTTCGGCATGTCTGCTTTAATTTTTGTCTTCGGCTTCTGGTTTAGGAAACATTATTTCAGTCAGGATCAACTGGTAGAAGTCCAGAAAAATATAGCAGGTATTTTAGTTTCTGGAAGTCTAGCGGACTGTACTGCTATTGATCTTAGAGGAAGCATTATATGATGCTGTAACGATCAAGAGGGGCGTTCCTCAAGGCAGTATCATTGGACCTTTATATTTCCTTAATTAAAGTATCTGATGAGTAAGGAACTATAAACACAGACTAGGCTTTCTTGCGGATGATGTTATACTGTAGAGGGTATTAGATAAGTGTACGGATTGTGAGCGACTGCTGAAAGACCTCGACGATGTTATGAGATGGGCAGCAGAAAATGATATTGTGATAAACAGGATGAAGGTTCAGGCTGTAAGTTTCACCAAGAGGAAACATCCTCTAAGTTTTAATTACTGTGGTTATCGGATGATGGTACCTCACGGGGGTCACTGTGAGTATCTAGGTGTTAATATAACGAAAGATTTCCATTGGGTAATCACATAAACGAGTTTGTAAATAAAGCTTACAGATATCTTCATATGGTTTTGAGGGTATTTATATGTTGTAGTAAGGATGTAAAGGAGAGGATGTATAAGTATCTGGTAAGACCCAGATTAGAGTTTGGTTCCAGTGGAAGGGGCCCAAGCAATAATTACTTAATACGGGAACTAGAAACGGTGCAAAGAAATGGAGTACGATTTGTTCTGGATAATTTCCGATAAAATAGTAGCGTGACGAAAATGTTCCAAATTTTGGCTGGGAAGTCTTGGGAGTAAGGAGAGAAGTTGCTCGACCAAGCGCGATGTTCCGAGCTGTCGGAGGATAGATGGCGTAGAATAATATTAGCAGAGGGAAAAGCTTTGAATTGAACTTTCAAGCATAGAAAAGATGACAATATTGAACCCTTTGGTCCACTCTGAAGGATACCTATCTTCCTTACCTATCAGCAAAATTTCATGATATCTATCTCTTGGGTCATATCGAGTTCTTCGTCACTTGCTGAGGTAAAAGTAGGGTTCAGTAATCCTAATCTAACTACTCAAATGATAGGTCTTATTCATAAAATACCTGTATTTTTATTTAGGAATAATTTACTGAAGAAACTAATAATTTGGAATCCATGTATAATTCGGACTCTCCCTTGTCCACTCTACCACAATCATTTTACACTTAGGGACCGAACGCTGGTTTGAGCCTTTGACTTAACTGCCTGATGGGCATCCTTACTAGAAACCATTGTCTCAATTATTAACTAAAGAATGAATGTCTGGAAATCCTTGAATTCGGCTTCCATGTGAGACTACATGTACCATCATAATGATTCTTGATGGTCCAGCCCTCGTAACATGAACTCTGGACTCTGGGTATAATTAAGGCAGTCCAATCGGTGTGTGCCACCCTTAACTGAATCGATGTGACCTGCGACTATGTCATGGACCGACCTCTAAACCTTTAACTTACTTTAAAGTCCTTGTGGATGATGACCGCAAGTAAAATGATTCTACAGTGGCATATGGCCCTAATCTAAGTCCCTGAGGTTCATGACCCCATGACCATCCAAGTTTCTAAACTGAAAGCTACACCCAATTAAGTTACATCGGTTGAAGACCAAAGTTTCCACTTTACTAACCTCAGCACATGTACTGCTCAGTCAATCAAAGTCAAATCCTACAACAACAACAACAACGCTCACAATACTTTGTGGCAGTAAAATCCATTACCTTCGGATATGTACCGTTAATCGTTACGTTAACATTTAATTTATTCCCAGAAAAATAAACTAAGATTTCCAGAATGCATATCCAAGTTATTCGCTTGCTTTAAAGTTATTTCAATAATACTGAATTTAATAATTAAATAAATAAAAACTGACTTAATGAGATCTTAATGAACAACAAATTATATCCTCATGGACGAATGGTTTCTTTCACAAGTCCCTACTCGACGTTTGACGCAGTTATTCAATTCATGTTTAATGTTTATTATCTGGCATTATGTAGCTGGAAAAATTGACATCATTCATTTCCAGTATTTATCTTGTTTCATGACATCACACTTTAAATCTAACCTAACCCTAGCCATTATTAATACTTGGATAAGCCTAATAATCTAGTACAAACCAAAAGTAACTCGCCGTGTAATGTAAGCCTATTACGATACCATATCTTGTCATAACATATCATAAAGTTTGTGCACACTCACAAACAAAACAATCATCACTACCACCCGTCTATATTTTGGACAACCCTGAAATTGGCTAACCTCGCTCATTATGTTCTAACTTCAGGGTTTCAGATATACATTACAATCTCCATTAAACAAATTCACAGTATCTAATAACCTACACGTTTTTCCCGGATGAAAATTTCAACTAGATCCAACAGTTAATGATATTCACTGCCAAGAAATGCAATCTCGTTTTAACACGTAGCACGCGCCCATCCCCGTTACCTTCGAACGGTAAACTCCGATCAGCGGGCGGTACTGGACACAAACCACCATTCACTGTCTGTCAGTTTTGACATGAAACATATGTCTGCGGTCATACATGACTGGCTTCAAAGACTTAATCCCTTTTACTTCGCAAAATAGAACAAAATACGATATTCCGACCAAAGAAATATGCGCATAGATTTACTTTTAAACGTCCCACAACAATTGTACACGTCGCAAATTAATACCGGCGCGGATTCTCGTACTCTACTTTCCATCCCAAACATTATAAAATCTTCCTCGGGCTCCCACAAAGTCCCGGCTTCACCTACAGGCTTCCAGTCACCTGATTCACAAATCCTATCTCAACTCATACCACAAATCTAATCTCTGTTTCTCAAACTCGACGATTCTCACTAACAAAAGAACTGGAATGAAAAATCCTTACTAGAATCCCCGACGCCTAATAACGCACAATGCTTTAATAATGAACAACTTCGCATAAATGATGTCGTATTTTAAAACTGGACTTCCACGAAAGTGACTGACAAATTTACTGTTATTATTTCACTCGGACACGGTTTAAGCGGACGTAGAATACGTTACATTTCATGACAAATTCACCGACATGCATTACACAACACTACGTATTAAAAATGGGTAACTAATTCCATCAAAATTCCAACTGAAAATTTTACGTCGAATAAACATCTTAATTTGACATCACAAAATATAAGCAATAAATACACGGAAAATGACGATCTACTTTGGACGTGGTATCACTTCGAAACCCTCATTAATAACTTTTACAACATTACACGGCACTTGCTATACTTTAAAATTTTATCCAAGCAAAAAATAAAACAGATGACCCTTTTTCGTCATATTTCTGACATTTACAAGAAAAACAAATGGATGATCAACTGCGTCATAAATACCCATTTCAAATACACATAAGTTTGAAATCATGAAACAAGATATAGTAGGCGTTAAGATGCCATGTCACCTACCTTAAGTCACGCCGGCGTTCATCTTTGGGCACACCGGCGACCCCTTTTCCTTTAATTAGCCATTTTTACATTTTTGGCTGTACATAGCATTTTTCTTCCTGTTTCCCGGAAATAAAGCATTAAAAAGGAAATGCCCTTCACTTGTTGATTTTGTTGATCGCACTCGACTGATAGTATTTATTTTCTGCACACGAATTACTTTCTTTACCACACAACGATTTTATAAATATTTCTTCAGTATATTGACCGTTCCTTTTATACAATTACTTATGTTCAAAGAAAACTATCGCCACATGGAGTCAAGACCCCAGCCACATCGGCTAATATCTAATGGTTGGACTTAGTCTATTTGTCCATCGATTTACAGAAACAGTTCAACCCTCTGTCTTCAGCCTCACGATGCAAAATGCAGAGCTTTCAACATGGTTTCCCTTCTATATTTATAGACAGTACGCGCTCTCTCCAGGCATTTTCCCTTTGCCGCCAAGAAAATTTGCGTAACCTTTTCGACTTGAATGACCTGTATTTAGAAAAGTTTTGGATGTAAACACATACTTGCTACATTGCTATCGGTAGTGTTCCATCATTTAAAATTTATTCCTTTTAAATAAACATGTTAAATGACCTCATTTGATAGGCACTACTTTTTGTCGACTTAGCGTGGATAAACTAGACACGCGCGTCCATCTGAAATAATCCACAGAAATGGCTTAGCAGTCTCAAATCCGTCTTATTAAAGACCAATTATCTTAAAGATAAATACAGGATCCTCATCATATTGCATAGCTGCCTCTGTGGATCCGTGGTAGAGTGTCGGCCTCCGGATCCCAAGATAGAGGGTTCAAACCCGGCAGAGGTAGTCGGAATTTTGAAGGGCGGAAAAAAATCCATTCGACACTCCATGTCGTACGATGTCGGCATGTAAAAGATCTCTGGTGATACATTTGGTATTTACCCGACAAAATTAATTAAATCTCAGCCATAGACGCCCAAGAGAAATCCGGTTTACTCTAGGTCCGCTAGATGGCAGACAGAGTAAGCCGGAACGTCGAAATTGACGAGCAGACAGCCAGATGGCGTCAAATCGAAATGTCTGCAAACGGTAGCTGAGGCCATACGATTATTATTATTATCATATTGCATTCACCACTAATTCTTTCATTTAATTATATTTATTCAACATAAACTTTCTTCTGTATCCTTCCACTGCCGACACGTGCGGATGACGTCACATCTCAGAGCGTGGGGCGGAAAGTAGCTACCTCCTTGCCACACGTCACTCCCATGCTATCAAGAAATGTTCAGAAATGTAGTAACTTTTCATACTTAAAATTCTTAGGGCACAAAGGTCATGGGTTCATAGAATTTGGTTCAAGTGGAAGGGGCCCAAGCAAGAATTTCATAATACGAGAAGTAGAAACGGTCCAAAGAAAAGAAGCGCGATTTGTTCTGGGTGATTTCAGAGAAAAGAGTAGTGTGACGAAAATATTGCAAAATTTTGGGTGGGAAGTCTTGGGAATAAGGAGAGAAGTTGCTCGACTAAGCGCGATGTTCCGAGCTGTCGGTGGAGAGATGGCGTAGAATAACATTGGAAGAGGAAAAAGCTTTGAATTGAACTTTCAAAGATAGAAAAGATGACAATATGAAGACAGAATTCGACTACGAGAGGACAAATTGGGCGGGATGTTTGTTTATAGAAAGAGAAATTAGGGATTGTAATAATTTATCAAGGTGAAATGTTCGATAAATTTACGGGGTACTAGAAATAATTTAAGAAAAGACTAGATAAATAACTAATAGGGAATCTGCCACCTGGGAGGCAACCCAATGTGCGGATCAGGGGTTGTAGTAAGGATGTAAAGGAGAGGGTATATAAGTCTCTGTTACGACCCCAACTAGTGTATGGTTCCAGTGTGTGGGACCCTCATCAGGATTATTTGATTCTAGAACAGGAAAAAATCCAAAGAAAAGCAGCTTGATTTGTTCTGGGTGATCTCCGACAACAGGGTAGCGTTACAAAAATGTTGCAAAGTGTGGGATGGGAAGACTTGGGAGAAAGTAGACGAGCTGCTCGAGTAAGCGGTATGTTCCGAACTGTCAGTGGAGAGATGCCGTGGAATGACATTAGTAGACGAATAAGTTCTAGTGGTGTTTTTAAAAGCAGGAAAAATCGTAGTATGAAGATAAAGTTGGAATTTAAGAGGACGAATGGCGGAAAATATTCGTTTATAGGAAGGAGAGTTAAGAATTTGAATAATTTACCAAGGGAGATGTTCAATAAACTTCCAAATTCTTTGCAATTATTTAAGGAAATCTTGGTAAAAGACAGGTAGGGAATCTGCCACCTGGGCGACTCCCCTAAATGCAGATTAGTGATGATTGATTGATTGATTGATTGATTGATTGATTGATTGATTGATTGATTGATTGATTGATTGATTGATTGATTGATTGATTGATTGATTGATTGATTGATTGATTGATTGATTGATTGATTGATTGATTGATTGATTGATTGATTGATTGATTGATTGATTGATTGATTGATTGATTGATTGATTGATTGATTGATTGATTGATTGATTGATTGATTGATTGATTGATTGATTGATTGATTGATTATCTCGACTTTCGGAAATATTACTACTCTTTCCGAAACTCCGATATATTCAGCCATGTCTTGAGAGTTGAGAAATAATATATAACCCAGGCCCGTATAGTTTGTACAGTTTGCAAACTGTCCAACTCGGACATACATATAATTCCTGAAATGACAATGAGGTTGCGAGCACTATGGAGGAAACACGATCTCTTCACAAAGAGCAGAGGTATTAAAATACAGATTTGGTAACTACTGTGATCTTCACTTCTAAAAGTTGGATAATAAAAGTCTAGACTAACTGTGTTGAAATGCAGGCGTTGTATCAAGTTAGTCGACTGGGCGGAACAGGAGACTCTTCATTAGTTTGTCTAATGCCTCGCTAGTTTTATCAGTTAAACAAACGTGTATACAGCAGAATAGAATACCGTGAAGATAACATCCACTGTTAGAGTTATAAATGTTCAGAGAGGTTTTTACAGTACGACTTTTCCTTAAGCTTGCTGTGAACCCAGTGAGTTAGTACACGTTGTATACACCGGTGTTTCGTTACAATTCTTCCAAGAGTAATTCTTTAGTGGATAAAGGTAGCTGAGTGTAAAACAGTTAAGTAAAAAATAAATGTGTGTTATCACAGAATTATTAACGTTAAGTGTTTTTTTTTTTATGCTAGTTGTTCGGGGCGTCGACCTATGTGGAACTTTTGCCCCCAACGTTTTGTGTTAAAAGACCCAAAACTAACTATTGGATAGGATGTCGAAATTGTGTGTGAAAGGACTTTTTAAATGCCGTTATAAATATTCTGACATGTTAAAATCGCAAGTAAGGCAAAATTCCTTTCTACAGCAATGAGCACACGTGAAAAATCCAACTCGGCCATCCTGTTGAACCTATATTATAATAATAATAAGTGAGAATATGTTATTATAATGCACTTTGATATTTTAGTCAATTTCAGTAGATACTGAGAACTTGTTGTCAGCGTCGACTGGGCGTCATGGTAACTAAGATGCTCAGGTGGACAGCTGGCGCCACTAAACTGAATCGTATTATCCAATGAATCCATCAGGGAGAGATTTGGCATTGTTTCGATTCAAGGCCTAAATGCATGAGAGTCGTCTACGGTGTTTTGGACACGTACTGAGGACAGATTCAATGGGAAGGCGGGGAGGGGATCCGAGACGAGGACGGGCAGCATTTAGATGCATAGACTCCATAAAATCCAACATGAACATTTCACTGAAGTGTCTGAATATCGAGACATCTGGAGGCAGCTGATCATCACCAAGGACAGAGGCCGACACTGTCGCATAGAGGGATTTCACGTCGATAGGAGACCCAAAGGAGGACCAAAACAGCGATGGGCCGATATTCATCACAATGGTCTGAAGGGTGACAATCTCCTGCTACACTGACAATTTCAACACCACGTTGTATTTCTCCACCAGGTACATTGATACTCTGTAGATAATACTGTAAATATAGCAAGAATTGTACCAACCTTCTATGTGAGAACAACCGCGTCACTATGTAATAATTCTGTATATATTTTCTGTAAGTTCATCTGAAAAATTAATAACGTTTTATAGACGTTAACTGTTAAAAATTAATTGCTAAACTCAATATGTTTGTATATATTTGCAGCATAGGATCAATCTTCCTTGCAAAGCATCTCACTAGTTATATAATTTTTAGATATTCTCTGTACAACGATATTTAAACTAACAAGATTCCTAGTAGATACCAACTGTATCTTTACATACTGTAAATATTGTACATGTAGCACTAAAATTCCAGATGTAAATCAACAAAAATGTATTCAGTGTGTTCAAGTATGATATTGCAGTTGTGGGAGTGAGCTTCAGACCAAGCCATAATATATATCTAATTATTGTAAAAATTGTAAATATTGAATATTGGAACTATACAATTGTAAATAACTATACCAAAACTCTGTCAATGTATATTGAAAATGAAGTATACCCGAGAATTTTGTGAAGAACCGACTTTGTAACCACTGAAAATTTGAATATCATTAGACACTTAGCCAAGAGGTCGAAACCACCTACATATATTTCACAATGTCAAACCGCCCCAACCCATCCTCTTACTTCTGTAAATCACCAAACTCCGCCAAGTCTCCTGGCCAGAGAGAAATCGTCACCGTTTTGTTAGCCCGCCCGTCCTCTTCCGCTAGGGGAATGAAAACCTTACCTAGGTCCTGGGCTAATCTTCACCCTTACATGGCTTTGAGGCCCGTTATTTCCAGGAAGGTCTGACGGAACAAAAACGTACGTTACAGATATTATTATCTGTTCGGTGTAACCTGCTTCCCAGTGTAAACAAATACAGGTGGCAAGGTCGTATTCTGTCCGATATTTCCTAGTTTGTGATATGTAGAGCATCTGTTAAGCGCATTCCCAAGATAGCGGGTACAAAACCCGGTAGAGGTCTCGGAATTATGAAGGGCGAAAAAGAAAGTTCCTGCGACAATCCATGTCGTACGATGTCCGACTGTAAATGATCTCTGGTAGCATATTTGGTGTTCACCCGACAAAATGCATTAAAACTCAGGCATAGATGTCCAAGAGAGAATAGGTTTTCTCTGCCATCTAGTAAGTCTAGAATAAAATGGAACGTCGAAAATGACAAAATGTCTGCACACGGTAGCTGACGCCATACGATTATTATTATTATTATTATTATTATTATTATTATTATTATTATTATTATTATTATTATTATTATTATTATTATCATTATTATTATTATTATTATTATTATTATTATTATTATTATTATTATTATTATTATTATTATTATTATTTCTTCATTATGTCCAACTGGGGAGCGCGTTTGAACTTATTAAGATGATATCGTTGCCTTTTTCTCCGAAAATCTCTTCATCTTCTCGCTGTGGCTTTTCATACGATCTACTGACCAGGTGTTGTTGGTGGTGGTAGTGCTTGGATGATAGTTAAAGCGGTGATTGTCGACAAACTGACGAATTTTCAGAACTTAGATGTGTCTAACACAATGTCATCTGTGATGCCTATTTCCTGAAGGTCTTGTCCAACTTCGAACAGCGAACTGTTTTTTACTTTCATTCATAGGGAAAGGTTCAGAATGATTTTGGTCAGTCTGTGACTACTCATTCAGAGAATATGTCCGTAACATTTCAAATGACTTTTCCTAAATGTGTCTGAGATTTTCTCTGAGTGTTGACAAAGGTCATGAGATTTCCTTGTCATCAAAACTCCCCCTGTACAGACAGGTCGAAAAATTATCCTAAAGATTTTTCTTTCTTTCTTTTATACATCTTTAATCAATGATATGCCCCCAATGATCAGTGTTTCAGGTCCATATAGAGCTTCAGGCTTGATTACAGTGCTATAATGTCTTAATTTTGCATTTCGGGGCATATATTTTTATTATATCTGTTCCAAGTGAGTCTACATGCTCTTTGTAGTTTGGATACACTTTCTTTGTTTACTTCAAGATTGAGTCCTGAAGTTTGGACGACTTCTCCCAGGTATTTGAACATAGACACTTAGGATATTTTGCCACATTGGGTTTTCATAGGTTGTCCATCTAGGTACCGGAGAGATCCTTCCATATAATGAGTTTTCTGATATTATTATTATTATTATTATTATTATTATTATTATTATTATTATTACGGGGGTACTCTGGTTTACAGAGTTGTAAAAAGGGGCAGGCATGAATGTGTGGATAGAGAAAAATCAATTTTTAATTTAATACTCTAAAATTCGAAATTTTGTGTTTACTTTCGATTTAAACTTTAAACAAGAACAAATCACGGTTGGAATTGGAACTTAGATGAAAGACATCATATGACAATTGGAAGATGATGTTACCTCGTGAGCTCAGAGCAATCAGGCAACCATGATTTTGCAACGTGAGCTTGAAGCTCCCCAGTTACAATTTTCACAAGAGCAATCACTGTTCCAATCAATAACTCCTCTAGGAGACTGAGTCCCCAAAAGTAACTACATTTAAAGAGCAACGTTTGCTCCACACAATTACTTTCTAGCAGACTATTCTCCAAAATTTATAAGACCCAAGCCTCTCAAGGGCACAGTTTAAATTTTACAAAAATACAACCAGATTCCACTGTCTTACTCGCTCGACAGTCTGCATTGTGTTAAATAGGAAATTGAATAAGAGTAGTTAACAGAGGAAATGCATGCCCATACTACCTGGCCTTAGTAAAAAAAGAAAAGGTTAAAGTTATTGGCCGGAAATCAAAAAGTTAGGGGGTGAAAACTTGCACTCCTTGGAATTTCACTTGAAAATACCTAAAACCTGTTACGGTGTAACGCAATTTACTCTACCCTGTGAACCTATTGTGAACTGGCAATATCGCCGTAGAAAATTTTAATCTTTCTATATGTCTAAGCGCACGGATTCCCTCGTACTACTACGTGCTTTGGTGATACTAATCGAACTTATTTATAATTCTTATTGTGGACTGATGGCAACGTCTTTGGATTATCGCATTTCTGAATTGTACAGACTGTTTCATTTCTCTTACAATAAGTGCTGCAATCTTCTGCCAGACACCCACAATGAGTTTCCCCTCCCCTAGCGCGCTTCTACCTATCAGAGCGCGGCTACTTCCTCATGGAGAAAACCTCGCCATTTTGTCCCCGACAGTACGCATTGAGAAGTCATGGCAGGCGGTTGTGTTAATTGGAGGCTTAAGATGTTGGCGTCAGGTTGGAGTGAAGACCCCGGCTGAGAGTCTTAAGATGTGGGTTTTAAACCCAAATTACTTTGTCTCCTGCATCGTCCTATTATGATACTTTTCGACTAATTCTGACCTGGGAAAAGCAAACTCATCATGAAGGATCTGTAAGTATGTGAGGAACCAGCTCATCATGGCTAAGCGTCAGCTTCACCCAAGTAAGTGGCTTCATCATTTGGCAAGTTATATCCTGTGAATATGAAACGGCAAGGAAATTCGTGTGATTCGTGACTTGAAAATTAACTCCTTCAAGGTGGAATTTCGTGAAAATAATTATTTTGGAAATTACTAGCAGAGGGACGTGTGTTAAATTCTAATAATATAATTATTGGTATGTAACAACTACAAAAATGAGGAAAACCTTTTAAAATTATCTATCATTTTCACCCGTTAATGAATTTCATTGATCATGTAAATTCAATATGTGTCGGGCACTTAATGCCCTTTATACTACGTGAGGTTCCGCAGAAGCATATAATTCTGGTTTCCTTGGTTTAAAATGAATAACCTTGCTTCTTTTTTTCTGGTATTTAATCTTTTGTGTTTCCTGATTTTATTTTTGTTTCTTGCCTTTGTTGTGGTTTGTACCATGATTGGTTTGCGGGCGTATGTTTTCGTTGCTATGGTAACGATTGGCTTTTGGGAGATGATGGTGATTGTTGTTTGTTGTTTTGCGTGTTTTATTGTGGAGCCGGAGTTTGCTTAAGAATTTCCGCTTTCGGTGGAAAATTTATTTGCTCCTCACTTGATCTCTTACGGTTTTCTCCCTTTTCACCTTGTTTACTGTGTGTGTTTTCCGTGCGCTAATCTTATTTGACCCCTCGTAGTTTTTTAATTGGGCTAGAGTTCTATGCTTCTGCGAAGCCTCCTCTTATTAAGAAGGTGCAATGAAACTCGTTGATTGAGTGGCTTTCCCTAGGTTTAATACGTTAGTTTTATTTCATTTTAGTTAGTCTAACAAACGGGCCCCGTTTAAACCTTCTGTGAACAATTTAAGTTTTAATTCGAATCATTTTCTGTTATTATAGTAAGGTTATCAAGGTGTACTGTTTCTGGTAATGATTCAGTGTCTTTAATTAGTACAACCTTCTGTTTTTTTAAGCTAATGATTTGCATCAGTATCATTTTCTGAAAAGGACTACGTTTTTCAGTTTCATCCGTGTATTTTCTATTATTCACTAATTGTTTTGAACTACTTAAAATACTTTTATTCCCTCAGATAGGACGATGTTCTTTTGGTTTCATGTTAAGTTTTCATTCTTTAATTAAAAGTTTATTTCATTGAAACCAGTGTCTCCTTTATTATCTGTGTGGTTCAGCGCCGAAACAAGGAATTTTTATCCATTTCCTCTGGGTGTTTTATTTGGGCCTTGCTGGGTAAGTATCTGTTGGATGTTATTTGCCAATCATTGTGACTGATTTCCTTGATTTGTTTAATAAACATTGTTTATTTAACACCGGCTTATAGGTAGTACCGACCGGTGCATGTTTGCTAACCGTTAGTGTAGTGTCTTACTGGGCTGGTGGTTTAGTAAAGTGGTAGCAGAAAGCTCTGGTTGTCTTTTTTCTTGAGGGCGCTGCTAACCATTGTCATTCTTTCCTCTTTTTCCCCTGGGTTATCGTACTTGTGATGGCGTTGAAGCACTGGATTATGAAGGTTGACTATGTATGATAATTATATGCATAATTGTGAAAAGAAGTGCAAGTATCTTTCCTAATTCTTTTGAACTCTGTTTCATGTTAATTCATCATGTCCCGAGCGGTGTTGTTTCCATATCATTTGCGGAAAGCTGAACTCCTGTATGAGCTCCAGGTTCGTGGCTTGGAGACTGACGGCACTGCTACTGAATGTGCAGCTCGTTTGTCATCCCATCTCCAGGTTCCGATTGATCTATCTAAGGTAGAAGTTAACAACTCCGGTGAGTCCATTCTTGAGATTAAAAGTAACGTAGAGGAGATTCAATCCTTCAGAAATGAATTTATTGAGGTGACGCCTACCAAGGCCCAAGTAGATCGGCTCAAGGCTAGATCATTCCACTATTGTGGGCGGATTCAAGACCTTTTAACCATTAAACCTGCTGCAGAAAATGTTAGTGAGTTAACTCGTTTGTTATGTCTCGCCTCTAGTATCTCAACTGAGTTAGACTTGATGTTAGCGTGTAGAGAGGTAGAAAAGTTATCTGTGGTTGACAGGCAAGGTCCTTTGTGTACTAACCCTAATAACCATCCTAACCGAGTTGCTTCCAATACTAATGAACAAGAGTCTACCTGTGTTCCTACTTCTGTGTTAGAGAGCCTTATCTCTAGGTTAAACGTTAACCCTTCTCATAATTCCCTTAAGGAACTGTTTAACGGAGTTAAGAATTTTACTGTGAATTCGATCGAAGAAACCTTAAGATTCCTAAGATTCCTCGTAGAAATCAAGGAATCCGCTTGTGTATACTCTGTTGACGATGTAGGTATGTATAGAGCCTTATTTTCCCATTGCGAAGGTATTTTAAAGAGAGAAATTTCTGAGGCTATTTCTCAGAGGTGTAAAATTGATAATTTTCATGAATTAATTCTGGATAAATTTATTCCCTCATTAGCCCTTCAGAGTCTCATTCCACAGCATTGCTTCAGGACTCAGTACCTTCATGAAAATTTGTTAACATATATTGTGGATGTGAAATTCTTTTGTAAGGTGTTCCGAATTACGGTCCCTGAAGAAGAAATGGTGACTCGAATAATAAAAGGGATATCTCCTGCCTATCGGTCTTACCTTTCCCTCACGAGGTGTCCTACTAATTTCAGTGAACTTGAGGCCGCGTGTTCCTTTGCAGAAGATGTAAAGCATGGAGACGCGTCCAGATCGGTACACCTACCTCCCCCTATTCATCCCAGTTATCCAGTGGGTCCTAAAACTGGTAATGGTTCTAATCTTAAAGCATGTTTTATATGTGGTTCTGTCGAGCATCTCAGGAATTCTTGCCCTTCCAAGAACAGGAAACTGGATATTTGTTGCTATTTGTGTGGTTCTCGGCAACATTCCAAGAATTCCTGCCCTAACTACTTCCATAGACGTAGCAAATGACAAAAGGGTAATGGTAAACTATTTGCATTTCAAAATTCTGTGAATTCAAACAATGTGAATGAAGTTCTCTGTCCCCCCGAATGTAATAAAATATATGGGCTCGTTTCTTCCCATGGTGCTTTCACTAAGGTGGAAGTAAATAATGAAGCTGTCCTTGCATTGGTGGATTCGGGTAGTATGGTGAATTTGATTGATTTTGATTGGTATAATCGCCTGAAGAGTGCCTGTAAATTTTCTGAATTGCAACCCGTTGGCATTAAATGTGTTGCAGCTAATGGTAACAAATTGGATATTTTAGGAACTGTGAGAGTAAAACTAAGAATAGGAAATTTCACTTGGAAAATTACCTTCCTTGTGGCATCCCAACTACCCTGCAATGTAATTTTAGGATCTGGATTCTTGTCAAAAACGGGATTAGTCCTTGATCTTCAAGACAAAATGTTCTTTTTTAAATTTTCCCCCACCTGTAAATTTAAATTGATTGAGAGTTCTAGGGGTACCCTTAATGTCTCTTGTGTATCTGGGTCTGAACCAGATGAAAGTTGTGGTATTGAAAACTTAAAACTCGATCATTTAAGTAAAGAAAAGGCTGAGGTAATCCGTGGTCTCTGCAGTGAATTTCCTGAAGTTTTCACCAGTAAATTAGGGCTAACTAATGTTCTTGAATATGATATCGAACTAACTGATACCAAACCTGTGAGGTCTCCCCCGTATAGACTCTCTCCTCCACGTATGTTGGAATTAAAAAAGATTATTGAGAAGATGCTCGCAGAAGGGGTTATCCGTCCTTCTACCTCTCCATATGCCTCTCCTGTTTTCCTTGTACCCAAGCCCTCTGGTGGCTTCCGTGCTGTTTTGGACTATAGGAAATTAAACCAGAAAGTGGTTCTTCAGTCTATTCCGTTACCTGACCTGCACACCTGCTTTGGGTGGTTTTCTGGGGCAAAGTTTTTCACAGTGCTGGACCTTAACCAGGCCTACTATCAGATTCCTTTATCTAAGCGGTCGATACCTCTTACTGCCTTCATTACTGACTGGAATTTGTATGAATTTCTCCGGCTCCCGTTCGGTTTAAATTCTGGGGCTGGTGTTCTCACTCGTTTGCTTGATTCTATCTTTTCTGATATCAAATTTAAATGCGTTTTTAACTATCTTGATGATGTCCTTATATATTCTAAAACCTTTGAGGAACATGTGACCCATGTTCGGGAAGTTCTTGAGCGATTGAGGAAAGCTGGCCTCACCGTTAAGCTATCTAAGGTAGCCTTTGCCCAACCGAGTATGTCCTTCCTTGGGCACGTTGTGTCTTCAGACGGAGTTTCCGTTGATCAATCCAGGACACAGGCCATTCGTGAGTTCCAGCCTCCTAAAGATGTCAAAGGCATTGCTCGTTTTGTGGGAATGGTTAACTTTTTCAGAAAATTTATTCCCAATTTCGCTGAGGTAGCTGCTCCTCTCAATCATTTAAGGCGGAAGGATGTGAAGTTCTTCTGGGGTCCTCTTCAACAGGAAGCATTTGAAAAATTGAAACTTGCTCTGTCGAACGCCCCTGTTTTGGCCATACCTGATTTTTCTAAACGCTTTATTGTTCAGACCGACGCATCTGGAAAGGCTATTGCTGGTGTTCTCCTGCAAGAGTACGAGGATGGACGCAGACCTGTTGCATATGCCTCCCGTGTCCTAACTGATCTTGAGAGTAAATACTCTGTTTACGAGCTGGAGTGTCTTGCAGTCCTGTTCGCCCTCGAAAAGTTTCGGCCATTTGTTGAACATGTAAATTTTGACCTGGAGACAGATAATCAGGCTTTGTCGTGGGTTTTGAACCGGCCCAAAAGAACTGGGAGGATCACTCGATGGGCACTTAGAATTTCTGCCTTTAATTTTAAAGTTAAGCATATCAGAGGTACTGATAATGTCATCGCCGATAGTCTAAGCAGAATGTTTGATGGGGAACCTTGTCCTAAGGAAAAATCTGATGTTGTAAATTTTGATGAAAGTAATGTCGTTGGAGTTAGTGCCATCCTTACTAATCTACCTTTACTTTACCATGAATTTGAAGATCATCAGAAATCTGACCCGGAATTAAGTGAGATCATCGACAAAATTAATAATGGAAATCTTGTGAAGCCTTACTCTCTTGTCAAGGGGGTCCTGTGTTGTAAGGGTCGAGGAGACCATAGTTTCAAAATTGTTGTGCCCAAGGTGCTAATACCGACTATCTTTAAGTATTACCACTACTGTCCTATCGGAGGTCATTTAGGTGTGTTCAAGACAAGGCAGAAAATTAGGCAGTTTTTCATTTGGAAAAGGATGGACTGTGACATCAGAAACATGATTAAGTCATGTAAAATTTGTGCCATCAGTAAACCTAGTTTGAACAACCGTGTAGGTTTGTTATCATCCTCACAAGCCTCTCGCCCGATGGAGCGACTATTCATAGACTACGTGGGACCAATGGTTCGATCTTCTCAGGGAAACACTCATATCTTTGTGTGTGTGGATGCGTTCTCACGGTTCACTTGGATCTTGCCTACTAGGTCTACCACTTCTCGGACTACTATTAACTGTCTAAATTATATCTTTGCTTCTTTCGGCCCTCCCAAGTTCCTTGTTTCTGATAATGCCAGTGCTTTCACTAGTCATCTGTTTAAAAGATACCTTTTCGAGTTGTGTATCTCACATGTCACAACCACTCCTTACTATCCAAACCCATCTTATGCTGAAAGAGTAAATAGAAATTTGAAGGCGGCGTTGATAGCCTATCATCACCATAATCAATCTAAGTGGGACTCCTGTTTGCATTGGTTAGCTCATGCTTTCAACTCTGCAATTCATGAGTCTCATGGAAAAACGCCCATGTCCCTTATGTTTTCTTACACTCCATATTCCCCAATGTCAAATGTGCTTGCCATCGATGATCTTTTGCCTGATCTCTCAAAACCACATGATGTTCGCAAGGTTTGGGACGAAGCAAAGAAAAACCTGTCCGTGTCATATGAGAAAGCCAAGAGAAGGTACAATTTGGGTAGGAAATCAAATAAAGTGAAGGTTGGCGATTCAGTCTTCATTAAATGTTATCCCATCAGTAAAGCTGTTAATAAATTTTCAGCCAAACTGGCACCTAGGTATCAAGGTCCTTGCACCGTATTACAATTTCTGTCCCCGGTATCTATGTTAGTGAGTGACCCGGTTGCTAAAAGAATTAGGCGTGTCCATCTATCTCAAATTAAACCTGGTTGATGTACAGTACTGTTCTACTATTTCCCTTCCTTTGGGGTTTCTGTTTTGTCAAGCACCTGGGGTGCTAGAAACAACATACAACTGAGAACTGCATTTCAGTGAGCTAATTAAACTATTAACACGTTACGGTTTATTGTAAGTGAACTTGTCAGTTTCATTTAGGTACATGTTTCTGTGACTTTGGAACCTAAGGTTGTTATGCTCCTATTTGTTTTGGTACTGCTAATGTTTCAGGTGTGAACATGGTGGTTTGGTGGTGTGTGGAATTTATCACATGTCTGTTTCTTGGGGTTTGTTACCAATAAATTTCCTGAGCTGTACACCTAATATCTTACCTTTTCTGGGTTTAAATTTTTATTTATCATGTCAATTCTGCCTTGGCTGTGAGTAGGATTTGATAATGAATTCTTCGAGTCTACCTTTGGTCATCCTTGATACTCATACTGTGGTATTGCAAAAATGTTATGACGGTGTCCTGTTGATATGTATTTAACCTCCTGTGCAGGGTATGTAGTTGGTAGCCTTCTGAACTAATGGTTGCTTGTTTTAATTTTGTCACCTGGGTGATCGTTCTAAAATATATTTAAAAAAAAAAAAAATAAAAAAAATTGGTCGAGTTTTAACTATCTGGTGGTTGATTTAATCATGGAATATTTTGTTTGTATTCTTGCCTTCTTTCTGGTGTTGGTGATCTTATCATAATTTATCTCTTTGAAATTAGGTTCAATATTTTATTCTGTATCTTATTTGTGGGCTACTATCGACTTTCAATAATAAGTGTGCCTGAATGCCATTTGTTTAAGCTTCGAAGATTAGCTCAGTTACTTACCGCTGATCAGTTTCTGCAATCCTTTTGTTTGGGTGAAATCCTTTGGGGTGGTCTGTTAACCTGTGTCGGAGTTGGTAGACCGTTTGCTTCGTGCATGGATCTTGGATCTTTATGGTTTTTCCATCTCTAGCTATTGGTTTCAGTCCCTCTTCATATCAAATGATGCATTGCCCTTTGATAATTATTCTAGGAACTGACAGTAGTACCTCTATGCTTAGTAATCTCAATTTATTCCTTATTGGGCTTATGGTTTTCCTTTGGTTGAATGTATTATCCCATCGTTTTGAAATTTGGTCCTGTTTTAAAACTACTCTTCCTCTATGGGTGGTATTAGGTTGTCCTTTATGACGTTTATGGATCTTGTTGTATTTTAATCCACGCATTACCGTTATCGCCACACTATTGAAATATTTTCTTGAATTTACTATCTTCTTGTTGATCTTATCGTTCTGTGCGAGTTGTGGAGAGTATGTTGGGGTGTTATCTGTACCATCTTCCATCTATTGATATTATGTTGAGTAGAGATGTCAATACATGGACTTGAAGCCTGAGAAGTTATCTTCTTTTACCTTTGTGCTTGGTTTCCTGGTCCCGAATTTGGTGGTGGTGTGGTTTTGCACCATGATTTGGTTAAGATGTTGTGTGGCATGTCGTGGTAGAGGGACCCTGTTATATTGTCTCTTAGTGCTGGTTAGCATTGCTCCTGTGAGGGTTCTGTGAGTCAATATTAGTTGTGTTATTGCACTCTGGTGGGTGTTTAAGCACCTTTGATTGAACCATTGTGTCTTTGTGAAGATGGAAATTAATTAAGCAGTTTGTGCCTGCAACTCGTATTGTATGTTATGGACTTGGTGAGTGAAAATTGTAATTACCCGCATAACCTATTGCCCTGATGTCATCCCTTTTTCCACTTATAATATTGTAAAGTTCAATTTTGTTAATCCTACCTTCTATGGTTGTTTTTCCTTTGGTTAATTTGCTAACATTAGTAGTTATTGTTGATTTGCCTGCTTACCGTTCTGCATTCTGGATTGTTGAGCGTGTTATTGCTTACCTAGGTGCTATCTCCCTTTTGGAGTCATCCTGCCTATTAATTTGATGATCCCTTAGTGGAATTCATCCTTTATTCTGTATGTTGGGTTATGGCCCATCTCGTCCCCAGTAGTCATCTAATTGAGGTATCCCATTACCTTTTCTGTTTTAATTGGGTGTGCTATTGTGGAAGGTGCTCTAGTTTTTCCTTTTCCAATGTGGGTTGGTTATGTGACTCCGTGTTATATCCTCCTGAAGCCTTATCCATCAATTCTTGAATGGTACTTTCATCTGTGCTAGTTTGTTCCTTGCTTAGTGTACCTCCGCGGAATGATTGTCGATGACAAACTGTTGCGCTCCCTACACCTGATAGTACTAGAGGTCTCCAATTCATTCTACCTAGGGTTTCCTTTGCTTGGAAAGGCAGTTACCATTAACTCAGTTATGGCTTCACTATGTTTGTGCTATGGTCGGTAGTTGCTCTACTTGATGTGTCCTTTTGAATAATCTCTTCTTCTGGGTTATGCGTGGTCAATTGCTTATGATTTAAAATCTGGCATACTTTGATCTAATTACTTACTTGGGTTGAGTCATGGTGGCTTCTTGACAATTAATGAACCAGTGGCTCACTGATCTGTAGATCTCAGTCTGTTTTTTAAAGAAAAAAAGAAGGGGTTCCTTCTCATCTTATCCGTCTGTAGGTGTTTAACTAAAGCTGTGTTTTGGGGGATTGTATCTTAGTATATTCCTGGTTTTGGGGATTTTTCTTATAGTGGTAAGGGTTTTCCGGTGGAGCACGTGAATTGATTGTTCTCCTTGTGGCTCCCTGTATAGGTAGAAAACCTTAGTGGATGTCACGTCCATTGTTCTCATTCACCTCCTACGTTTAAGTTTAGTGTACTGAACCATTTGGTACTTTGAGGTAAGTACTGTAAGCTTGACATTTATGTTCCACCCTTGGAGTGGGGTGGGTTAAAATTACCCTTTCTTGTGTCTATCTATTATGTGTTGTAATCTTGTGAGGTTTGGGGTGCTGGTAGATTATTAGGTTCGTACCTACTTAATTTAACCTAATTTGTTTTCTTGTGTAATTTCGTTTTGTGGGTCAATTGGTACGATTTAGTCTTGAGTCCGCCTTCTACTAAGTTAAGCTATGTGTGATTTATTATTGATTTTATGAATTTTCTTTACTGTATGAATCACCGGACTTGTTTCTCTCCTTGTGATTTTTCCTTTTCCTTTGCTTGTATGTCTGACTATGTCAAAAGGAAATGGGCGAGATACTGCATTTCTTGATAATCTGGAAAATATTTATTTCCTAACCTGTAATAAAGTACTTAATCTTAATTTTCTTTAAACGGGTGAATTGTAATATGTAACAGGCTTTACTGGAAGCGCACGGCCTAAAGAGTGTAAATTCAGCTAAACCTAGCTGTTATAAACGTTAGGTAAATGGAACCTTGTTTGAGGGAAGCGTGATCTCTTTACTGAACTCTTGCCACCACAAATTTGAACTGAAGTGAGGATTGTGATGTTAATATGATTCAAGGTTCGTGTGTTATTATGCATACATGAAGTCGTCATTTGTGGTCTCTATCTAATGAGGTCTTGATTTGAAATTTAGCTTACTTCTTGACCACAAACTGAACTGGAAGCTATATCAGTGAATAGACTAAGCTTCGGGGGGAGAGGGCTGTTACGGTGTAACGCAATTTACTCTACCCTGTGAACCTATTGTGAACTGGCAATATCGCCGTAGAAAATTTTAATCTTTCTATATGTCTAAGCGCACGGATTCCCTCGTACTACTACGTGCTTTGGTGATACTAATCGAACTTATTTATAATTCTTATTGTGGACTGATGGCAACGTCTTTGGATTATCGCATTTCTGAATTGTACAGACTGTTTCATTTCTCTTACAATAAGTGCTGCAATCTTCTGCCAGACACCCACAATGAGTTTCCCCTCCCCTAGCGCGCTTCTACCTATCAGAGCGCGGCTACTTCCTCATGGAGAAAACCTCGCCATTTTGTCCCCGACAGTACGCATTGAGAAGTCATGGCAGGCGGTTGTGTTAATTGGAGGCTTAAGATGTTGGCGTCAGGTTGGAGTGAAGACCCCGGCTGAGAGTCTTAAGATGTGGGTTTTAAACCCAAATTACTTTGTCTCCTGCATCGTCCTATTATGATACTTTTCGACTAATTCTGACCTGGGAAAAGCAAACTCATCATGAAGGATCTGTAAGTATGTGAGGAACCAGCTCATCATGGCTAAGCGTCAGCTTCACCCAAGTAAGTGGCTTCATCATTTGGCAAGTTATATCCTGTGAATATGAAACGGCAAGGAAATTCGTGTGATTCGTGACTTGAAAATTAACTCCTTCAAGGTGGAATTTCGTGAAAATAATTATTTTGGAAATTACTAGCAGAGGGACGTGTGTTAAATTCTAATAATATAATTATTGGTATGTAACAACTACAAAAATGAGGAAAACCTTTTAAAATTATCTATCATTTTCACCCGTTAATGAATTTCATTGATCATGTAAATTCAATATGTGTCGGGCACTTAATGCCCTTTATACTACGTGAGGTTCCGCAGAAGCATATAATTCTGGTTTCCTTGGTTTAAAATGAATAACCTTGCTTCTTTTTTTCTGGTATTTAATCTTTTGTGTTTCCTGATTTTATTTTTGTTTCTTGCCTTTGTTGTGGTTTGTACCATGATTGGTTTGCGGGCGTATGTTTTCGTTGCTATGGTAACGATTGGCTTTTGGGAGATGATGGTGATTGTTGTTTGTTGTTTTGCGTGTTTTATTGTGGAGCCGGAGTTTGCTTAAGAATTTCCGCTTTCGGTGGAAAATTTATTTGCTCCTCACTTGATCTCTTACGGTTTTCTCCCTTTTCACCTTGTTTACTGTGTGTGTTTTCCGTGCGCTAATCTTATTTGACCCCTCGTAGTTTATTAATTGGGCTAGAGTTCTATGCTTCTGCGAAGCCTCCTCTTATTAAGAAGGTGCAATGAAACTCGTTGATTGAGTGGCTTTCCCTAGGTTTAATACGTTAGTTTTATTTCATTTTAGTTAGTCTAACAAACGGGCCCCGTTTAAACCTTCTGTGAACAATTTAAGTTTTAATTCGAATCATTTTCTGTTATTATAGTAAGGTTATCAAGGTGTACTGTTTCTGGTAATGATTCAGTGTCTTTAATTAGTACAACCTTCTGTTTTTTTAAGCTAATGATTTGCATCAGTATCATTTTCTGAAAAGGACTACGTTTTTCAGTTTCATCCGTGTATTTTCTATTATTCACTAATTGTTTTGAACTACTTAAAATACTTTTATTCCCTCAGATAGGACGATGTTCTTTTGGTTTCATGTTAAGTTTTCATTCTTTAATTAAAAGTTTATTTCATTGAAACCAGTGTCTCCTTTATTATCTGTGTGGTTCAGCGCCGAAACAAGGAATTTTTATCCATTTCCTCTGGGTGTTTTATTTGGGCCTTGCTGGGTAAGTATCTGTTGGATGTTATTTGCCAATCATTGTGACTGATTTCCTTGATTTGTTTAATAAACATTGTTTATTTAACACCGGCTTATAGGTAGTACCGACCGGTGCATGTTTGCTAACCGTTAGTGTAGTGTCTTACTGCGCTGGTGGTTTAAACCCTATGTGGGCGGATGGCCCTAAGTTACAGAGGCTAAATCTTTACTACAGAGGTCGCTAGATGGAGAGAAAGATTTAAATTACAAAGAAGAGGTAAATGTTAAAGTTTACGAAACCACAGTCACCTCAATACCAAGTTGAAGGGGAATAAACGAGGGTTACCACTCATTATTCCCCAAGTTAGATTAAGGTCTTAAACCAGGTTGAAAATTTCCATTGCAAGATTACTTTAAGAAATAATTTTGAAACCTTCCCCTGGAATTAGCTTTCTGAGACGATCACATGTTTAAAAGAAGTCCGCCATTACCTTGAGCTGGTGGGCCTTCCGAAGATGGGCGAGGCGTGTCCCCTGACTCTTCTATGAATACTTACTGCTGAACTGGAGCGATCGAAAGAAAACATGGCCCGAAAGGCCCCAGCTCCTATAGCGGAGAGGATGGTTCCAGAATTCTATGGACCGAAGCCCTAAACACGCTCTCAAATCATATTGGCTGATTAAATTAATTTCAAACATTCTTCATTGGTTAACATTTTAATCCAGCGGGAAGAGATAGAAGTGCTACAAAACTTAGATCACAAAAACGATCTACAAGCAATTCATTTTTACCAACTAAAGACTACAAAATTTCTCTTGAAAATTAATTGTCCATCCTCTCACCACAGGGAGCACAAAAATCGACAGTAGGGTCATCTGTTGATGAACGTTCAATCTTATTCCGAAATGAATTTCACTCTTCATATTATAGATGACCTTCTTCAAGGCGCTTAGTTTGAATGTACGGATTTGATGTACCTGCGGTACAATTATTATTATTATTATTATTATTATTATTATTATTATTATTATTATTATTATTATTATTATTATTATTATTATTATTATTATTATTATTTTATTATTATTATTATTATTATTATTATTATTATTATTATTATTATTATTATTATTATTATTCCGGGGTATCTGTGGAACGCAGAGGTGAAAGAAGGTGCGGGCTTGAATGGGTCTAACTACAATGTCAAGAATTGAATTAAAACTTTAACAAAGGTTATATTTCTTTCATTCTAAAAACAACTTAACAAATTTCCACGAGGGAAAAGTAAGAATCAGGTACAATGCCAATCTTGAAACCAGATTAGGAAAAATCCAAGATTCAGAACCTTAACACTTTGGGCTTTAAGCCCCTAGCTTTACAAGTTTACTAATGGAAGAAGAAATATTTAATTAAGGGCAGAAATCCCCTAATTCAAAGAGCACTTGCTCCTAAGATTACAATATCTAGTCTTCCAGAAGCACTCTTTACAATTACAAAACTTGAAAAAGAGCAAACAGGCTCTCCGTTTCTTTCAGCCTTCTCGAGGCAACCTAAAAAATCGTACACTCTCTGGCCTTCCATGGCCCAACTTACTGTTTGAAACAGGGGTATTTCGTACCCAACCTATAGGGCCTTTGCGGAAAAGAACCGGTTAAGTAAATGGCCCGAAACACAAACTGAATGGAGGCGTACTGCGCTCCAAGATGATGAACTCTTAAAAAAAACTAAAGGGCCCTAGGCCGATGAAACAGGGGCTATTCCCAAACTACTGAGGTGACTCGAATAGAAATTACATTAACACATTACAGTAGGAAAAACAGTTACAGAAAAACTTAGTCACCCCAAACCAAGATGAAGGGGAGCTCGAGAGGGTGCTTCACTCTCTATTCCCGGTTTACAGTTAAAGATTTCATGAAGTTTTTACACTAGCCGGAAGAACGTTACATTTTAGAAAGGTTGCTACATACTAAAGATTCTGGCCTTTCCATCGGATTAAACTGCGGAGGTAGCAAGAAAGAATAAAGTTATGTGGCCATTACCTTGTAGATGTTCTAGCTGCTGACGAAAGAGGCCGCCCACCTCCTGCTAAACACATACTCACTCAGATATACATCGATCAATTGGCCAAGAAACTTGAAAAGCCGCAGTTCAAAAACCCTCAGTGAAGGTTCGAGATCATTCAAGATTAATCAGGACACACTCTCTTAATTTTATTGGTTACATTCAAAAGTAACACTCAAAATAGAAAAAGAAGCCTGTGATTGGTAGAAAATTAACTACAGAAATTAGTGATTGGCTAGATTCCAAACTGGCGGAAACAAAAAGGAAAAATTGCCAACCCAAAAATAAATGAACATCGATCAGTTACAAAAAACTCGAAATACAAAACTTCTTTAAATTATAAGTTCTTTCACTTCGCACCACGGTGCATGATCATAGTTTTTTGGCAGTGTCACCTATGGAAGAATATCCAAACTTCTTTATGAACGGCAAACAAAACGAGGAGAAATTCAATCAGTTTAGGAAACTGCACAATAACAAAATTACATAATATTTCTGTGGTGACATCTTCTGAGTATAGTTCTAAGTTGGTGTAGTTTCAGTTTCACAGTTTGACCAATAGAGGAATCATTCAGGCGTTGACTTGGTGTTGTGGTGTACCTCCAGGTACAATTATTAGTATTGTTATTATTATTATTATTATTGTACCTTTTGCCCTCTAAGTAGTACGTAGAACAATTATTTAGCACGGGTATTCTTATTTTTCTTATCTTCCAAAAACTTCCGTATCCTTTCATTATGGTCTTGTCTTCTCTCTTGTGTCCAAGCATTTTTGAGTTTCAAGTTCCTGGCTGTTGGGTTCCTGGATATGAACTTGTGTGAATTGATTTTCTGTCCGAACGTGGTCTGTGTAGTTGTCAGTGGGTCAATATTAATTTCTGCAAAAGCCGCTTTGAGTGACTACCAACCAGCGTAATTTGGTTCGTCAGGTTCCGTTAATGATCAAGGACAATTTTTGGTCAGTCTAGAGTCGTCCATGCATCCCTCAGTTAACAAAGCACTTCCTCATGTAACAGCTGAGAAGAGGCAGCCGTGTATCGACCAGGTGGTAAAGCAAGAGGGACAACACTGGGAGTCATGCCGGGTTGACCAGTTCATAATTAGTGAGATGTTTCATCTTCGTTAGTGTAGGCGAGGGTCTCGTAGACGGGTATGTAGCAAACCGAACCACTGCCGGAAGGCGACTAATGAGATTACGTACACTGAGTGTTCTCCTTACATATGAGCCGACTATGCACCACGTTATTTGGAATTCAGCTTCCTCTGTTTCTGGGCTATAAATCCTGGTCCAGTTCTCCTTTCATCCTTTCACTCTGCAATCTCCTTCTTTCTTCTGTCCACGCGCGGTGCTTGGGTACGGGATCAAACTCTTTACTGAAACCCTTAATCGTCGACTTGTAAGCATGCCAGTTGCGTTCCTTGTATTCCCCTTCCTTTCAGGTCCTTCTTCACCTCCTGATAACAGCGCACCGTAGTTTTATGTATCTATAAATATCGTATGATCTAATTGGTCAGTCTTCTCGCGTTCATTCTATAGATATGTCCGAAGAACATGGCTCTCCTCTTCCGGATGATATCTGAGATCTTTTCCACCTTGGGATATAATTCCTCGTTTATTTTTTGTCTGTATGATCCATCCTCTGTTCAACATCTTCTCCAGAATCTTTGTCTCTACCAGTTCCAACTTCTTGATCAATCTTGTGTTTTATCAGGTTCAAACATTTAGCTACATATAAAGCCTCCTGGTGGATCACTGTCTGGTAATGTCTGAGTTTTGTACTGATCGGGATAATCTTCTTGTAGTAAGTGATACTCGATAACAGTGTCTCTCCTTCTGACAAGTCATTGTCCATCCACTCTCCCAGATATTGACATTTCTCCACTTTCTGAATTATTTCTCATCTCATTAATTCTGGTTCTTGTTGGCAATATAAGTTCAGACACGTGGCTCAATGCGGTTTGTTTCTACGAATGTAATATTGTACAGGGTCCCTCATATTAACTCAGACCGAACGCACAGTGTTCGTACTCTGCACTACGGCAGCTGCCTCAGCCGAACTTCCGTCGCGCGCGGCCGCCCTGCTTTTAGCGTGTATGCAGTCTTATATAAAATATTACCTTATGAAAGATGCTGCAAGTGTCATCCTTCCTGGGTTATACAGGCATTGTATCTGGTAACCACACTCTGGCTGAACGAGTGAGTTCTGTCACTGAAATGTTTCTGATGTTATTCGTAATTTTTTCTTTCAGTTCATCCAATGTGTGAGGTTTTTTTCGATACATTTTTTTCCTTCAGATTACCCCGCAAGCAAGAATCACACACTGTTAGATCTGGAGGACGAGGGGAGAATAGACCAGCACTGATCACTCTGTCTGCAAACACTTCTGAGATTGTAAGAAGGGAATCTTCTGCTGTATGAGCGGGGGCTGAATCTTGTTGAAACCATCCACGCGATATTTCTTCTTCCGTTATCTGATGAAACAATGGCGTCAAAATATCATCTTGGTACCCCTATGCACTTATTGTCGTCTCGAAAAATATAGGCCCAATTATTCGCCTTGCACTAACAGCACCCCAACTACCAATCTTCCTCTCATACTGAGGGACTTCATATAAACCATCAGAATTTTCTGCACACCGATAGCGAGAATGATGACTGTTCACACGACTGTTAATATGAAACTATAACTTTTACATAATAAAATACGGTGTTGCAATAATAAGTTTCTCACCATGTTAACAGCTAAGATTCAGACTGGCGAATGATACTTGCCAGGTCGAACACGTGCGGGCTGCTTGTAAGTTCAGGAACTATGCGTGCGCCTACCATACTGCAGCTTACGGATCGGAGAGTAAAGCCGCCTCTTCGACGTTCTTAGTTTATATGTGAGATCTCAAACCTACCTCTTTTCCGAAGATTGTTAATTTTCATTTTCCAAATGTACAGAACATATCTTCAAGTGAACGTAATTCGGTAGACTGCACTTCAGGTAGCAAATTTTTAGTGGTTCAGAAAGCCTGTTCTAGATTTAAATTCACTATACACCCCCCCACGTGACGAGACATTACTAACAAGTCACAGATTTGTGTCAATGGAGGGATAAGGCTTTGTTTACATCAGGCAGCAGGTAACACTGAACACACTATAGTATATCGTTTTGTATAAGTGACCATTCAAGCGAATCAACTTTATTCTGCCATCACCGAGAGAACCGAACCTGATGTAAACAAAGAACACGATGTATCCGTATGTATCCATGCGCGGCCTGAACGCTGATTGGAGAATAACAAGGAAAAAACCACGTGGGTTGTCTTAGAACTATAGTTACTTCGCTTGATTTCATCAGAGTTAGCTCTACATACTGTACACTGTTGCCGGATACCAGTGATGTCAACATGTAGTTGACATGCAATTGTGATGCGGATTAAGAGATAAATTATACTCTCTGTCCGCAAGAAATAATCACTAATCGAAAGGCAAATGATATCTGGATATTTACCGCATCAGAAAATAAAGATATATTTGAATTTATGGCCGAAATGAAAATACGTAACAAATCTATCACAACAGCGCATGAAAGTAAAACTTCACATATTTAATATTTCAATAAAATAAAATTCTAGAGCGTAACTTATAGCATAAAAAGGCAATATTAAAACAATAAAAACTGCAGTACTTTACCTCATCAGAATCTCACAAAGGACGAACTCCTTCCAAGTCATCGCTTCTCCGATTTCCCAGGTGTTGTTGGTGCAGTCGTTCGCGTATTCAGGTTATGATGGATAATAAGCATAGTAAACTTAAAGGGCTCAATAATGGGCTGCCTCAAAGATCTGCAATTTCCTCTTTGTTATTCAACCTGTATATTTCAGTTATCCATTCTACTACCGCTCGTCAATTTCCTTATGCTGATAACCTTGCTATTATTTTTCAACAGTTCACTGGGAATGTCATAGAAGAAATCCTAAATGCAGACCTTAATAATGTATATGGATACTTCCAAAAGTGTTGTCAGATACCAAGCATCATCAAAACAGAAACCTGCATCTTCCACCTTAACAACATACAAGCCAATGTTACCTTGAGTATCTTACTTAATGGCGAGCCTCTATCACACAACCCCAACCCAAAGTATCATGGAGTTACTTTCTACCGAATATTGTCCTATAGGTCACACTTGACTAACAGTGCTGCTACACAGAAGGCAAGGAATAACATAATCCAGAAACTTGTGGGCTCAGCACGGGGAGCTACTGCGTCCACTCTTCGATCGTCAGCAATGGGTTTAGTCTTCTCGACAGCGGAGTACTATTCTTCTGCATGGTTGAACTGTCCACATGTTGCGCAGATCGACACAGTTCTGAATCAGAAAATATGCATAATTAATGGTGCAGTAATGTCTACTCCTCTTTTCTGGTTACCCGCATTGAGCCAAATCGAACCTCCAAGAATAAGGAGATTTAATAATCTTGTCCTTGAGTTCACAGCAATATTAGCGAACGTCGGTCTGCCCACACATGAAGACATGCTTCATAGATTTGCCCCTTTGAAATCACGTTCTCCGCCTATACTCAAAGCCAAAGACCTGACCAACAGAGCGTTAAACGCCTCAGTGGAATGGAGACAGGAATGGAACCATGCAGCTCCGAAGGAGTGACAGTCTCTGATTAATACCAACATCCAGCAGCAGGTTTTGATCAGCCACGTCAAACGTGGGTTGCCCTTAACAGCGCACCGACCTGCCATGGGAGATGTGGCTCGTTACTGTATAAGTGGTATCCGGGATATTGTTACCGAATGTCGTAACAGGGCATACTTGTGTTTGCTGGAAGACTTTGCTCAAGCCTCTAGAATGGCTATAGATTTCCTGGACAATTTATGTATAAAAATTTGAATATTGCAGATGCCCAGTTTATTGCTTTCCTTTTTAGATTGTTATAGGGACCGTACGTAACAACAAATTTTCGACCGCAGCGCCCCTAGCGGAAGAGACGATTATTCATCGGTAGGAAAAACACCAGAATAACATCAGCTTTCGTTGTTTACTTATGAAAATGTGTTGTGAATACGTATAATTTGAATTAATCAGCAATGTCGAATGTTATTATTCTTGTGGGTTTTCACAAAATTATGTGGAGTTATCAGTATTTTAGGAATTCTACTTTGAGGAAAGGAAGAGAGCTTAATGATAGCCATCACATATATCAGGTGGAAGAAAAACTTTCAAAAGAAGTATCTGGTTTATGTTTGAGAGAGACAAATTTTAGTCGAATCCCATATAATATTAACATCTAGATAAGAATGAAAGAAATCTTAATTTAGATACTTTGTTTACGTGAACGAAACCGATCCACGAAATGTCACGGTACTGTTTGTCCCAGATGGAAGATAATAATTGTTTTTACTCAAAGTGTAAAATCTGCGGTAAGTTAAGAAAAAGTACGAAATATTTTACTCGAAGTGAGTAATATGGATACATACTTTAGTACCTTACAACTATATTTTCTGCTACGTCGCAGCGCTTCCGTACGTGTTTTGTTTGTCTAACACTTTCGTGTGTAAAATCGTCAGAGTTTCTGAATCACATTTTGAATTATCACTGGGCAAATATAAATTACAAAATAGTACATTTACATTTCCCTGGTCATATGAAAATGGTAAATTATCAGTCTGAATACCTATACTAAAACAGTTAGGGGAGATTGTGATTCAGGAACAGAATTCATGTTTTCTTGCATTTCACTTTGTCTCCCTTTCCTCCTCTTGTACCTGACTGTCAGATTCCTGTGTATTTCGTCCTCATTAGTTCTTCCTGGTAATATATGCAAAGTAGGGTTATATCCAGGGCTATCAGGGTCTCTGGTAGGTGTTCCATCAGTGAAGTGTCGAATGCAGATTCTGGAATTACTGGCAGGAACCCACAGTTTTCCATCAAATGTTGAACGTTTTAAAGATGTTATCCATGCTTCCCTTCTGATTTATGGGCAGCTGTGGCAGGAAAAGGAAAAAAAATCGTTCCTGGTGGACTGTTTTAGTAGGTATAATTACAACCGTACACGGAACAGTTCACGTGACATTTACTGCGTTAACTGGTACGGTACTGTGAGTATCGTTCATGCTTGGAGAATATGCTGAAAGAACCTAATCAAAATGTAGGCTACCTCAGTAAGCAATGTGAACAGTCAAAGACTTACAGCTAGTAAAATAAAAAACACTATTCAATAACTCGATGGTGAAAAATGCTCCTACCGCTCCTACCAGTTACCTCAGATTAAGCCACCAGATGGCAGCACTCGCTATACGCACGGTCCCTATAACCCACAATGTCATTTTATTTTTTATATATTTACTAGCAAATGTACCCCTGCTTCGCTACGGTATTCTACAATGTATACGCATTTCTCCGTAAGTTACGGTAAAGGCAGTGAATAAGATTATATTAAATTGAATGTTCTGAGTGCTATCCTAGAAACAAAACAGGGAGGACGGAATGCGTTGTTTCCGGTGTAAGGTAGGCACTGGGGGAAGTTTTAGGGATAATGGCAGCCACACTTCCTACTGCAATGCACAATCGAGTTTGGGAGTTTCTACTGCAAAGGCAGGCTAACTTGGCAACTGCAATGCACAATATATATGGAGAGTTTTCAGTATAAAGAAAGGCCCTTTTTCGTAATGCAAGCCACAGTCGAGTTCGAAAGATTTGATTATAACCGAGAAATGCAGCGCTATCTTACTTATCAACAATCGAGACACAACAATGAGACATAGGACCAAAGTTGTTGATCTCTCCAAATAGAACGGCGATTATGCTATCTGTTTTGTAATACGACTTACCGTTTAGCCACCAATTATCCCGAAACGAAGGTTTGCACCGTCATTAAAATGCATCCATATATCGAAATTTTTCGGGGCCAAAAGCTATACATTTTAACAGCTTGGAATTGTTCCTCAAAGATATGAGTGTCAGCTATCCGGATTACCACTCGCATACATGCGGAGAAATTAAGGAAGAAAGTGATATAGATAAGAAACTTCAAATTAATAGAAAATAGGATTATAACTGAAGACAGCCGGATAAGACAATTATGTAAATACCATGTGGATGTATTGGAAAGTCCCTCAATAAATTGTGATGGTATGAGTTACGGATAAATGAAGGCGGTAGGTGGAGGGATTCTTAGGTGAACAGATAAGGAGATGATTTATGATGTTATTACTTAAGCTATACGAGGACGGTCATAACCACCAACGATATTCCGCCAATATCCCGCAGAATGGCCGATTGACGTCTCTCTTCCTTTCTACTCAATGAACAACCACGAGTTTACAAGAATGATGACCAAAATGGCAATACGTCACTTCCCTGCTGGCAAGCAGTCAGTGACGTCGCCATGGTAATTGTAGGTTCGTTGTCGGTCTGTCGGTCACTCAATGCAGAGCATGATACCCGCAGAAAATAGTAATTTTCTCCGTCATTTGAAGAGTAATCTAAATTATGAACATAACAAACGTCGTCTATAATGGAGAGACGTTTCACTAAAGTCCATGGATTTTACAGAAAATCAATAATATAAGAGAAAATGGGGGAAAACTTTTATGGTTTTCCTATAAACCTCCCGTCTATTCAAAGATTTTTAAATCATAAGCATACCAAAACATTCCCCAAGATACGTATACACTAAATATGACGTTTGGTCGAGATCTGTCCAGCCGTTTCGCCGTACTGGTGGAACAAACAGACAAACAGACACGAAAAATAAAAACCACAGATTCGCTCTTGAGCTGACCCAAAACGGATAAATATCTGAAAAATTAGCAAAACAAACGAAATTACAAACAGCGGAACACCTGTAACTTTATTTAGAGGTGATCCTTTCAAATAAATATGTAAAAATAAGTGATGACTGTAAGTATTACGCGTCGAGCTATAGATATGGTGTACACGATTCCAACTGTCATTAAGACTATCACCAATCAGCCTAGCGACTCCGAAAACTGTGGATTCAACGCTAATATTGATCTGACAGGTGTGTCTTAATTAACGTGTGTTCTTGTGCTGTTTGCGCAATTTTGGCTGCTTAATAAAAAGTGGCGCTGATAAGGACCCCGCATCCCCCACGGGGCGGGGAGCCCATGGCTTCTGAGGGGCCCAGGACTGTTTCTTAATTCAGTACCTGAAGAGTGATTTTACTTATTGATAAAGGTACAGCACACAACAGAGTGTCATTTGTATTCCAGAGGGTTATTCTAGACTTATTCCATCGTAGTGCAGAGGTTCTTTCGTTAAGAGAAGTGCGGTAGCTATTTCAGAAAGAATGTGGGTTTCCCAGCCTGTTACAATAATAACCATCCCTTGCCGCCACTCACAATAATCAACAAGGCTCTTGAAGTAATTGGCCAGTTCTGAGAACCCAGTAGTCATCGAAGATGCGATGACAAAGATATCCTCCTTATCTAAACTCTAAATACTGAAGTTTCGAGCCTCTTCTAAACTCTCGGCAGTCAGTGTAGGTAAGTAGGCGTACGATGGACGGTTAAGTTGTTCATAGTAGTAAATTATTTGCTCCTAAGAACGAGATTATTTCTTAATATTGTGACGGTCAGCGTGTTTTGGTTACTATAACTGGAATACGCATTTCTTGTGTGTGTTCTTACCATATAAGTGTATTACTTTAATTCCTTCGGATTTGAAAACTAAATTGTTTAACATTACTATTATTATTGTTACCGTGTTTTGGTGGACCAGCAGAGGTGAAAGAAGGTGCGGGCTGGAATGGCTCTAACTACAAGTCCGAAAGACGAATTTAAAATTTAAATAAAGGTTATATTTTCAACAGTCAAGATTTAACAATTAACAATACCAATTAACAATCTTCACTAGGTGCGATTGCAATAACATATCAAGTACCATGACAAAGTTTTTACAAGGTTAGTACATCCAAAAATTTAGTAATCCGGGCTTCCAACCCCTCGCTTAGCATTTCTTGAGCTCAAGGCTCCCAGTTACAAGAAGGTACAAAGGTTCAGGGGCAGAAAACCCCAAGTTCACGGAGCACTTGCTCCCACCAACAACATAGCTAGCCTCCAAGAGGCACACCTTGTAAGTACAAAATTTTAAGGAAAGAGCTATCAGGCTCTCAAATTGTCAACATCAAATATTTACAACACTCTGGCCTTCTATGGCCCAGTTTTACCATTTGAAACAGGGGTATCTCGTACCCAACCTACAAGGGCCTTTATGAAAAGGAACAGGTTAATAAAATGGTCCAAAATAACAAGATGTTTGGAGGCGTGTACTTGCACTCCTACATGAACACTTGTTAAAACCTAAGGGGCACTAGGCCGATTAAACAGGGGCTATTCCAACACTAGGGAGGTGACTCTATAAGAAAATGTTAATACATTAAGAATAGAAAATCGGTTATGAAAACGTAGTCACCTCCAATCAAAAATGAAGGGGAACTCGAGAGGGTAAAGCACTCTCTATCCCCGATTTACAGTTAAAGACTTTTGAAGTTTTACAAAGATGGAAAAAGATTTACATGTTTTAAGTTATAGGTTACATATTAAAGGTTTCGGATCTACCCCGCGGGTTAAACTGCTGAGCTAGCAAGGAAAAAAGAAAGAGGTTAAACGGCCATTACCTTGATGAAGAGCTGCTGGCGGATGAAAGAGGCGCTTCCCGCCTCCTGCTATACATTAAGCTACATGTAGTACGAGTGGCCGAGAGCCAGGAAAATCAGCAATTTTTATACTCTCGGAGAAGATTTGAGACTTTTCATAAATAAGACACACCCACAGTCGTTTATTGGTCGACTAAAGTTTACACATCAAATGTGAAAAAGAAGGACACGATTGGTCCAAAAATAATTAAAGAAATGCGGGATTGGCTAAGTTCAAAACTGGCGGAAAGAAAGATTTATATTGCCAACCTACAAATGAAAGAACGAAATTTAGTTTTAGGAAAACTTATGAGTACAAAATATCTTCAAGAAACGTTCCATCACTTCGCACCAGAGTGCATGATCATAGTTTTTGGTAGAGACATCTGTGAGAGAATATCCACACTTCTAGATAATTAGTATACAAACACAATTCGAAATTAACACAGTGACATCTTCTGATAAATGGTTGAATTAATTCAGTTTTAAAGTTCAGAGTTTCAGCTGTAGAGGAGTACTTTAAGGTGGAAAATTCAAATGTGTGGCGTATAGGTGTACCAACCGGTACAATTATTATTATTATTATTATTATTATTATTATTATTATTATTATTATTATTATTGCTACTTATTGTAATAATATACAATATTGTACTACGAAATACAGCATTTCTTATCGGGAAATGAGGAGCCCATTTTCAATTATTACTGGGGAGCCCCGAGCTTCTTAGCGCCGCTACTGTTAATAAAGAAACTGTAGATAGTATATTGTCTTTAAGAGACAAGGACAACATTCTGTTCGAATCGAAAGAGGATACTTGTGCATTATCTCTGTCTCCACCAAACATACAACCCACTTCTCCTCCCTTCCCTTTATCACAACACAGAGCAGCGATTTGCGCTCTGATACAGCAAATGGGATGGGTTCATTAATGTGAATCGCGCGTCCGGAAATAAGAAATTATCCTCATTTTCTCTAAAAGATACATTTTCTCCGCCAATGCAATTGTGCTATATCGTTCTTTATATAACACGAAGAGCATGCCTGATCTTTGTCGGAATAATTTAAATACACGTTCCATACGTCCGATGACTCTGGATTAAATAACTTAATTTCACTTGAAAGTCTGAGGGAAGGAAGAAATATTGATGTTCGTAACTATGATATAATATTATCGATAATTTCTGTAATCGTAACTAAGAGCATTTGTGAACCAAAGGCTCAATATGATTTATATTGCTGCATATACAAAATCACTATGGGCTATGGATCATTGGATTGACAGTTTTGGCAGTTTTGGTTACAGACATTTTGACCGGGCGAGTTGGCCGTGCGCGTTGAGGCGCGCGGCTGTGAGCTTGCATCCGGGAGATAGTAGGTTCGAATCCCACTATCGGCAGCCCTGAAGATGGTTTTCCGTGGTTTCCCATTTTCACACCAGGCAAATGCTGGGGCTGTACCTTAATTAAGGCCACGGCCGCTTCCTTCCAACTCCTAGGCCTTTCCTATCCCATCGTCGCCATACGACCTATCTGTGTCGGAGCGACGTAAAGCCCCTAGCAAAAAAAAAAAGAAGACATTTTTGAGCGTCGGTAAATTAACCATAGACCTGCAATCATTTCTACTGATTGTATTATAACTTACATTTGTTACTTTCCCCCTTAGGTTGACTAATTTCTATATCTATAACAAAATGCACTGGGTTCACTTACTAGCTGTTTTGAGTCATGAAATAGGCCAGAATAAAAGGGGGTAGAGTAAGGGGTAGAGTAATCAGTAGCGAATATCGAGAGACATATTATGGCTGAGAGATCCATGCATTACTTGTATTTCCCTTCTTCAGAAGTGTTTTAAGAATGTCCATTTCTGCTAGTGGTACTCTGAAATAATGATTACAGTGCTTAGGTATTATGATTTATTTAATCCATTTACCCTCCAGGGTTGCTTTTTACCCCGGTCTCAGCAAGAGATCCCAACTCTGCCGCCTCAAGTAGGGGGCCCAGGAGCGTAAGATATTTCATTCATTTTCATTTGCTAGTTGCTTTACGTCGCACCGACACAGATAGGTCTTATGGCGACGATGGGATAGGAAAAGCCTAGGTGTTGGAAGGTGTGAAAATAGGAAACCACGGAAAACCGTAAGATATTTGGTCGGGGAGACAACTGGAGAAGGGGACCAGTACCTCGCCGAAGCCTCACCTGCTTTGCTGAACAAGGACCTTATTGGGGATGGGAAGATTGGAAGGAAGTGGCCGTGGCCTTAAGTTAGGTACCATACCGACATTTGCCTGGAGGAGAAGTCAGAAACCACGGAATATCACTCCGAGGATGGGTGAGGTGGGAATCGAACCCAATCTATGTAGTTGACCTCCCGAGGCTGAGTGGACCACATTTCAGTCCTCGCACCACTTTTCAGATTTCCTGGCAGAACCAAGAATCGAACCCGTGCCTTCAGGGGTGGCAGCTAATCATATTTAGCACTACAAAACAAAGTCGGACTACTTAGATGTTAAAAGTGAAAAGCCATTAACGTGCATTGTATTACTGAAATTACTAGTGAGGGGAAAGGTTACTTCACTTTTCAATTATTCGTTCCGTATTCACGAGGAATACGAGCACATTGGCCGGACATTACTGTACTGCACTGCATAAAGAATTGACCCCTGGGTTAGCAAGCGGGTAGAAACTGCCGTATATCAGAATCCAAACTGTCGCAGGAGGAGGTTGGGGAACTAGAGCTTCACATTTACGAAATCGATAGTTTATAGGAAAGATTACAATGATTCACAAGGTGGCCATTTAAAGCGTTAGTACTATGGAAATTCTAAGATATGATGACGGGTATTTGTTACATTCACTTGCTCCCAAGAAGAAACTTATCGTAACTCCTCTTCGAAGAACATGGACTCTCGCAGATATTTATTGCCCGTTGGCGATGTTCCTTTTATGGAAATTCCAAGATATTGTGCAATTTTTACATGGATGTTATATGATACTGAACCCCACTGAGAGCATGTGCTTAGTTCTTGACATTCCGATGCAGCAATATCCTCAGACGATTTATGATATCCGCATTGACCATTCACAGTTTTATTATTCAAACAGTAAGTTGTGATTTTAAAATGTCTGCCCAAAACCCACGTCATAAAATTTTTAAGGACTTAACCACTTCATAAAAGGAGGGCCATAATCAAGCTTTTTGTTAGGAATGCGAATCTATTTCACTTGAAGTATGATTATCTAATTGTGGCTTTCTGTGGGAGAAAATTGAGGTACCTGTTTCAGTTTTTAAAATTAGAGAAGTTCCTTATCGAAAGCATGATAATAAGCTTTCGGACTTTGGTGGTGTCAGAAAACAAGGTCCCTAAAGAGGATGTTCCCCTCACAACTATTGCTAGTGCGATAGGTTCTCCTACGTATGCTCTGGCTAAATACCCAAGCAAATTGCTTCAGCCAAACATAGGATGTACTGAATCCTACGTTAGGGACTCTCGGTATTTCGTCTACAAGTTGTCAACCATAACCCGTCAACCTAATGCACTATTGGTGAGTTTCGATATGGCGTTCTTGTTCACTAAAAGGCCGATTGACTTGGGCATGTCTTTCATTGAACATCTGTTCCCTGAGGACATTACCAAGCTATTTTATCACTGCATGACTTCTAGCTGTTTCTTCTGGGGTGGGAATTTTTACGAAGAGACGGACGGAGTGGCTGTGGGAATTCCACTTTCGCCCGTAGTGGCTAATTTCTTTATGGAAACTTTTGAGGGGGGGGGGGGCTATTGCTTCGGCGCCCTTCAAACTGACGATTTGGTGGAGGTACGTTGTTGATACATTCGTGGTCTGGACAGAATGTCCTGAAAAACTTCATCAGTTTCTAAACAACCTAAATAAGCAACATCCTTCAATTAAATTCTCTATGGAGATGGAGTCGGAGGGATGCCTTCCTTTGTAGGATGTTCTAGTAAGAAAGAAACCGGACGGATCCTTAGGACGCACCGTCTATCGTAAGTCTACACACACAATTTGCTATCTCATGCATATTCTCATCACCATCCAGCAAAAACCAAGGCATTCTCACGACACTCACCAAGAGGGCGAGACGAATTTGGAAGCCATCAAATATCCAGGTGGAGATGGACACACTCAAAGTCACGTTCAGGGGTAATGGTTCAAGTGTTTTGCAGATTCACAGAGCCCTGCGTCCCAGATAAACGACCAAGCAAAACTCATAGAAGGAAGAAGTGAAGGGAACTGCCTACTTGCCTAAACATTCACAAGACCACAGATCGAATTGCCAAAGCCCTCCGTAAACACAATGTAAAAATCGTGTTTGGCACCGTCACTAAATCTGCTCACAGTCTAGGTAGAGCAAAGGGCAAATTGTCTCCTTTCTTACATCCTGGGTTATACGAAGTTCCCTGTATTTGCGAAAAGATATACCTTGGCCAAATTTGCCGGTCCATTGGTAATCGTATCAAGGAACATGAACGAAATATTCGTCTCAACCAGACAGACAAATCAGCAATAGCTGAACACACTCTATCGTTGGGTCATGATGTGTTCCACGATGCTTGAGCTCTTAACCACACTAGACATTACAGGTCCAGAATTATACGGGAAGTTGTGGAAATACGTAGAAATCCTAACAATGTCAACAGGGACACTGGTTATCAATTAAGTTGTACGTGGTTATCAGCCATTCAGTATTTACGAAGGTAGTTCCCCTCCCTGCCCCTTCACTATTGTTATGTTCGGCTCAGTGGCTAAATGGTTAGTCACAGGAGTCCTGGGTTCGATTTCCGGCAGGGTAGGGAATTTTAACCATCGTTGGTTAATTCTGTGGCACGGGGGCTGGGTGTGTATGTGTGTGTGTGTGTGTGTGTCGTCTTCATCATCATTTCATCCTCACCATGATGCGCAGGTCGCCTACGGGTGTCAAATCAAAAGACCTGCACCTGGCGAGCCGAACATGTCCTCGGACACTCCCGATACTAAAAGCCATACGCCATTTAATTTCATTATAACTGTCATTTCGTGTCGGCGTTTATCAAATTCGTACGCTCCTCATCGCTAGATGATTCATTTCAGGCTTGTGTCTATGTCATACTTTCATATATGACTCCCTGTCAGACTGATTCTGATGGTTCCATCAGCTTCCGCTTCGAACGCTTGCACTGTACCGCATGCGGTAAGCAATCTGGTGACGAACGAACGTAACACATCCACTTCTAATAATACAGATGTTGATTCCCATAGGGAATTTAAAATATTTGTCCCGAATGAGTAAATTTATAATACCAATATAATGGTCCGTTATTGGACATTATAAATTTTCCAGCTAACTCATTCTTGGTTGCCTGCGTTCCGCCCTCGTGTGTTAAGTTTGGCTCATCAGTTGGGACTAGCAGACCACCCAGACACAAGGCTAGTGCATACCGTGGAGGCCACTGCATAGGCTACTTGAAGCCACCAGCAGTGCCAATGCACTATGAGAGCTATGTCTCATTTTCAAAAAGTTGATGCCTGCCTGGCCATCAGATAATACAGATGTTGATTCCCATAGGTATGCACTAGCCTTGCGTCTTGGGTGGTGTGCTAAGTCCCAACTGATGAGCCTAACTTAACACACGAGGGCGAAACGCAGGCAACCAAGAATGAGTTAGCTGGAAAATTTATAATGTCCAATAACGGACCATTATATTGGTATTATAAATTTACTCATTCGGGACAAATATTTTAAATTCCCTATGGGAATCAACATCTGTATTATCTGATGGCCAGGCAGGCATCAACTTTTTGAAAATGAGACATAGCTCTCATAGTGCATTGGCACTGCTGGTGGCTTCAAGTAGCCTATGCAGTGGCCTCCACGGGATCTTCTCTCCAGGATCTCAAATCTGGGTAAACCTCAAGTGAACTCCACAACTCGTCGCAGAAGACACTCCTGTTATTTTTGATCGGCCGGGTGGCTACACATCTTTACTTTCCACTCGCGCCGAGCCAACAAAGCATATAGGCCGACTCCTCGTTGGATGTCAGCCTCCCTACCACCAACCACCATGACGACCACCACCACGACCATCACCACTACCTTTGCGACCGCTGCTCACACCTTTTCCTCGCTTTCCATCACAACTGTTACGTCGTCCCATTCATCGCCGCTTCTATCCACCTCTCTCCCCGCGCTACCTCCTGTTGATCCACCTCGACTATTACGTATTCCTCCCCGCTACTTCACTCGCCCTTCTACGCTGTCTACATCTGCCTTGCCGACCACGACATCACCGCCACCACTGTCCGTCGTAACAGCAGCAGCCGCTCATCAACTTCCAACACCGTCAGACACATCAGCCACAAACGAAGTCTTCAGTTGCGTCGTCCGCGGCGTAAGCCCCCTCATCCCGGCAACCGACATTCAAGAACAACTTCGCCTTCAAGCCATACCCGTCAAGAGGGCATTCCGTATCTACAACTCCACCGGTCCGACGTATTTAATCCGACTTCAGCTTTCCAGCGCAGCAGCCGTCGCCCACCTGATCTCCAGCGGAGCACTTCTCTACGGCCGTCGTCATCCCGTCGAACCCTCTCGCTCACCTCCCCGCCCTAGATATCACCACTCCACCTCTCGTCGCCATACCCGGCCTGATCATCCTCCCTTCCAACGCTCTATCTATGTCCGTCCCACTCCTTCTTCTGCTAATATCTCCCTCCCACCACCACCGACCCTTGAACATCTCCGACACCTCACAACTGTCCTCTATCACATCGCTTCAACACTTCACCACCTTACACTCCCACGAAACTTCCCTCTCGACACCCTTGTATAAATCTCCAAATTTTCACACCGTTTTTCCCTCTTCTTCATTTGACACCTCTCACTGTTCTCTCCACATCTCCCGGCCCGAGAGATCGCGACACGATCTAGGGGGCCCGCCCCGTCCTTCGGGCGGGGAATGAAAGCTCTGCAGCAGCAGCAGCAGCAGCAGCAGCCTCCACGGCAGGACTCTCTCCTCTGATTTGAATTGCACCGAACTCCGTCGCACCTTCAAATCATTTTTGCTCGGCCGGGTGGCTCACCATCTATAACTTAGCTTCCCGCCGATTCAATCAGCATATTAGGCCGACACCTAGTTGGTAGTCAGCCTCCCCAGCACCATGTCCAGCTGCGTGCTCCATGACATCGATCCCGCTCTCTCTGACCAGGACTTACTTGCCAAACTCCAAATGGCACACGTCCCAGCCCGAAGCGTCTCAAGGATACTGCAAGACTTCGTCCCTACACGTCGGGTCCTGCTACATCTCCACTCAGCTGACGCCGTTTCACATTTTCTCGCCAGCGGAATCTACTTGGACAGCCAGATCCACCGAGTGACATCTTGTCCTTCGTACTTTGCCAACGAAACACCACCACAGTGGACTCCGTCCCAACCATCTTCCTCTCATTTCTACACAACTCCCATCGCCACCACCACCAGCACCACCATCACCACTACCATCGCAACGACCAGCACGCCCTCCATCCCTCTCTATCCTTCTGTCCCGGTCACAACTGTTATAACATGCCATCCTTCTCCTCTCATGACTTCTTTCCTCCCTGTCTGCCCTAGCCCTGAAGGACCTCAACACCTGAACCAACCCACTGAGACATCTCCGTCTACAGCTGCAGCACTGCCTTCGTCACCACCATCTACGCACGCCGCCGACGCAGCAGCCTCCGCCGCACCACCATCCACGCAGTCCTCATCGACCTGTCACACCATGTACAGCTGTGTGATACGCGGAGTGGATCCTGCTCTCTCAGCTCGAACGATTCTCCAGGAACTTCAAGCCGAAGGCGTCCCAGTTCGTCGCGTCTTTCGGATCAAGAACTCCTCCGGCCCGACGTATATGGTCCGCATACACCTTCCAACTGCCGAAGATGTCCAACGACTTATTGCCAATGGAGCTTACATCTATCGCCATCGTCATAAAGTTGAGCCCTCTCTCTCCCCACCTCAACCTATTCGCCAACGTTTCAACCCACCATATTGCCGCCCCCGGCCAATTCCTCCTTTCCAACCTAGTACACCCGTTTGCCCACGCCTTTCCCCACCTAATTTCTTCCCTCCACCACCTCCAACGCTAGATATCATCCGACTCCTCATCACTTCCCTTAACAATATCACAACAATTCTGCAACTCCTCACATTCCATTTCCACCCTGCTACATTCATTTAAACTTCACTCCTCGAGCACAATTCCTATCGTTCCCATCTCCCCAGCTAAGAAGACCCACCGTTACTTCCTCATGAATATTTACATCGCTATCCCCATCTTCCTCTTCTATCACACCTTCTACTTCTTTTCCCTTCTCCCGGCCCGAGAGATCGCGACACGATCTAGGGGGCCCGCCCCGTCCTTCGGGCGGGGAATGAAAGCATTTAAGCAGCAGCAGCCTCCACGGCGACCCATCACCGCTGCATTCTCGAGGAGCGCTGGTTTCAAAAATCTCTGAAGACTCTCCTTATTTTTTGTTGCCGGCCGGGTGGCTCTACATCTTTAACTCAGCTCCCCGCCGGACTCTAAAGAATATAGGCCTGACACCGAGTTGGAAGTCGGCCGTTCCCACACCATGCGCACCTGTGTCATCCCCGATGTTAATCCTGCCATATCCGAAGAAGAGATTTGCTACGCCCTTCGCACCGCTGGCTACCCAGTCCACGATGCCCACCGGATGTTGGATGCCTCAACTTCATCACCATCATCGCAGGTTCTTCTTTATCTACCTACGTTGGACGACTGGAAGCGCCTCCTTGACACGGGAGTGTCTATTCACGACCGATACTACCTAGTGGAGCCTACCAGCCAGCCTATATTAGCCCAGCTTACAGCAGATCCCACCACATTGCCTGTCGTCAACGCGCCTCACCACAAGCCTCTGCTACAACAAACATCGCCCTCCTTTCCACCTCATCATACACCACCTACTACTACCACCGCGACCACTACGATGTCAGCCACTACTCGCCACCATATTCCTGTTACTACCGTTACGTCATGCCATCCTTCCCCTGTAATGATATCCTCCCTCTCTTCTCCCCTGACTTCTGTACAACCTCGTTCCCAGCAAATTCCCGACAACATCCTAGACTCCCCTGCCGTGTTACCACCAGACGACACCACAACAGCCGCCGCAACATCGTCGCAACGTTCGCAACCACCACCTCTGGACACTATGTCAAGCTGTGTCATCCGCGGCGTAGAACCTACCATCTCAGAACGGGAAATTCTCCAAGAACTCCAGGAAGCAGACATCCCCGCTCGTCGTGCGTTCAGGATTTACAACGCCTCCGGCCCTACTTTTATGGTCCGCATTCACCTTCCCACCGCCAATGATGTGGAACAACTTATCAACACTGGTGCCTACATCTTTCAACGTCGCTTCAAAGTGGAGCCCTCACGTTCCCCACCCCAACCTTTTCGTCACACTTCCAACACTCCCTTTCGTCGCCCCCGGCCAGCCAGTCCTTCATTTCAACCTTGTCAACCCGTCCGTCCACCCCTACCTCCACCTAACTTCTTCTATCAACCTCCTCTGCAACTTGAACTCCTCAGACTCCTCACCACCTCCTTATGCAATATAACCGCAACATTACACCTTCTAACTCTTCAATTCCATCCTAGCCCTCTCACCTAAAACTTGTCAATCCTTGCACTCTCCTCTAAATATTTAATCCTTACACACATCTCCGATCATTCAATACTATCCGCACACACCTCCTAATTCCATACATCAAATTACCCACCTCCATCTTTTCTCACATCCTCTCAACCCCGTCATCTCTCCTGGCCAGAGAGAGGGCGACACCCTCTAGGTGGCCCGCCCCACCCCTTCAGGGTGGGGAATGAAAGCATTTGAACAACAACAACCTCCACGGTATGCACTAGCCTTGCGTCTTGGGTGGTGTGCTAAGTCCCAACTGATGAACCTAACTTAACACACGAGGGCGAAATGCAGGTAACCAAGAATGAGTTAGCTGGAAAATTTATAATGTCCAATAACGGACCATTATATTGGTATTACATCCACTTCTATTATAACGTCTAACTTCAAACCTCATTTTCGATAAGCCTTTCTCGTGAACAGTCGAGAGCTGAGAAGCACACACAGCTGTCCATGCGAAAATGCTATCAAAGGAAAAATCCCTCAATGCTAAAGAATTTTCCTTGTTCAACAAAAAACGAGATATTGGGAAAAATTCGTCTTGTGAATGTTAAAAAAAAGTCATTGTATCAACGAAGTTGACTACATTGTCATTTCGATTTTTGGAATAAAGTACTATCATTAGGATTCCGATGAGGAGTGTCAGTCCTTGCGAAATGAATTTCTATTTTCAAACTGCGTGGATAAATTTTCCTTAACGGAAGTTCATGAATACAATGTACGAACGCTTTACGAAAGCGGAAAGTACCCATTTTACTATCAGCAGAGGAACTAAGTCGACCGGTGTTTGAAAGCATTAAGGTAGAGGTTCTCAAACTATTATGAGAATGGTAAAATATGAGTACCTAGCTACTTATTAAGGCATTTTAATTGACGATAAACCATTAGTTTAAATCCACATCGTAAATGGGATGAGGTCGTGAATTTAAATATATTTTTGTAACACATTTAAGATTTGTGTTTGTATCAAGAATAATACAATGATTATAATGTAACACAGCATGACCTGTTTGTATGAATGTTTCACAAAACGCTAGTCTCAATATCGAATTAATAAATAAGGATAAAATAAGCTAGAGGAATAAAATACAATCATCTGAAATGAGATTCCTAAGATCAGTGAAAGGATACTCCCTAAAAGGTAAAATACGAAATGAAGAGATAAGACAACAATTAAATATGTTCTCAATGAATGAAAGAATATTCCAAAACAGTATAAATTGGAAAAACCACGTTCTGTGGATGAATAACGACAGAATCCCAAAACTTGCCCTGGAATACCATCCTACGGGAAGAAGAGATATTGGACGTCCTATGAAGAGATGGAATGAAATCTGAGGTCGGAACAGGCTATTAGCCTAATCGATGAAGAGGAAGTAAGTAAGGATGAACAAATTTCTATCTTTATTCTGGAATACAGACTTCACGAACCGTCACAATTCCAATGGGATGGGTGTTCCCGCAGTGCGTGACACAGTTTTCTGAGGTGTTGTAGTTCAGGTGAAAGTTTCAAGCGAAGCGTGGTTCCATATATACATATTTAACTTTCTTCGTATTTATTTCCATACTTCAAGTTTTCCCTCAAGACCGTTCGCGTACCCCTCTAAAGTCCCAAGCGTACTCCTAGGGCTACACATATCATAGTTTGAGAACCACTGCATTAAGTCAAAATTGCGCACTTTTAAAAATTCAGTATTCTGAAGTACTGAAGCAAGGACATTCGAACTTAATAAAAAGTAATTATGTTAGCCTTCTTTTTACACCAAAAACTGGTGCTACGTGTAGCGCGATCGGAGGTGGAAAGCATTAAGTCAATGACTTAATATTCGCCACGCAGGAAGATTTCCGCGTGTTGCATTATTTCGTGGTATTTTCTGAATGGAAATTGTTCCCTTCAGACAACCTAATTATAGGAAGCGTGTGTTACTTCGGCATTATGCCTCTCAAAAGAGGAATAAAAGACAAACTTCACAATAATATCACAAAAGACGGTAACAGAAAAGATTTTTTTTTTTTTTTGCTAGTTGCTTTACGTCGCACCGACACAGATAGGTCTTACGGCGACTATGGGACAGGGAAGGGCTAGGAGTGGGAAGGAAGCGGCCGTGGCCTTAATTAACGTACAGCCCCAGCATTTGCCTGGTGTGAAAATGGGAAACCACGGAAAACCATTTTCAGGGCTGCCGACAGTGGGGTTCGAACCTACTATCTCCCGAATACGGGATACTGGCCGCACTTAAGCGACTGCAGCTATCGAGCTCGGTCAGAAAAGATTTACCATACACAAACTACTGTAGGCAAACCTCAATGAGAAGAAAACAAGTGAAGATATCAGATTACTAAAGACAGTCTCACTGACCGTAAGTTGACAAATGTTTCTCCAACCCTTGTCCCGTTTCCTTACGGGGTCGGGGTCAGTGGATGTCGAGTGGGTTTCGGCCCTTGGGTTTCGTCTCTCAAGAGGCCATGTCTTGCCCGTGGTCCAACAGCTCTGTACTCTGACCGGCCAACCGAGCAGAGGGAAGTTGGCAACGGCTCTACCGTGACTCTACGCCTCTGCATTCGGGAGACGGGCCTGGGAGACAGTGCCGGACTTCACGCCTGGCTCCACCCGTCGGCTGTCCTGAGAATGGTTTTCCATTCTCCTGCACTAAGGCGAATCCCGGGACAGTTCGTAGTATAGGCCACGGCCGCCAACTCCCTCACCTTCTCCGCACATCTTCTTCACCGTAACAAATCTCCTGGCCTGAGAGACGGCATCACCGTCTAAGAGGCCCGCCTCCCCCTTCAGGGAAGGAATGAAAACGTTTAGTAGTTGTAGTACGGGGTCGGGGTGGCGGGATTTTATGACCGGATGCCATTCCTGACGTCAACCTCATCAGAGGAGTTAATGAGATGAAGGGAGAGGGTGAAACACGGTGCTGGCACATAGCCTACTCCTGTCGAATAGTACCAAGAGTTCTGCTCAAGGCTTAACGTCCCCATCCGACGGACGAATCACCATCAACAGCGTCATATGCCCTCACTCCATATGAGCACTGCGGAGAGGTTTGGAATTTAATCCAGGCTTTTGGCACGCAATCTAGTGATTAGAAATTTTATACCACCACCTCCCCTATCCTGACGGCCAACATTCTGATGGTGAAAACGTTTTCGACCAACGGGACTCGAACCGGCTAACCTCGGTGTCAGACCCTTTAGACTTCAGCGCCTTAACGTAAGTTGACAAATACGGCAATAAAAGGGAGTCCTCGTAACGTTCTATGTCATGAGTGATGTTGTAAATTATATTTTTATAGGATTTAAGTGCTTTTAATGTTACAAATACATTTTTAGACAAAATATCATGTGAAATATTCATCATAGATGGCTTTATGCCATATTAAACCGACCACGGAGCTAAAAGACATTGAGTCACTTTTTGAAAATTTTTTTCAGGAAATCTATATTAAAAGAGTTTCTTATAAAGCAGATTGGCCAATCCGTCCGTTCTAGTGGACCGATTTGCTTAATTTTTGTTTTATTTGCTCCGCAATAACCTGCCCGTGAATCATCAAGCATTGATAGGTCTCTAAATTCAGTCAACCTTGAGTAATCATTAAATGATCACTCCAATTACTGCAGGCGAAGGCTTATCCTAGCACGCAATACATTCTGTACTTAGCGCGTTAAACGCAGTTAAGTTATAAAAACTAACTTCATGATTTTAAGCTCCGGCTTATTCAGTTTTAAAAGATTCTGTTCATGTATAAGTAATCATTTATATATTGCATTATAACATACATTTGCATTGTTATCCCGGACCTCCATTGTCACCTGGTGTGAAAGCTATGATCCGTTACATTTTGCGAAAAATTAAGCTTGAATTTTGACGCAAATCATATCTATAGTTCGTAACCTTACCTGGACCGGTGAGGGTTTGAAAAGCATGAAAGGTTAGAGAATCGAAAATATTTCTAAGCAACACCTGCGAGAGTAGGTACGTCATTGTAAAGAGAAAGTATCAATATGCCCGGCAATGGGAGTCTGACATCGTCAGTTGATGCAATAACGCCGCCGTCTTGACCTTACACCGCGTGACGTTCAGTAGAGAAGTTCTGAACTCTAGCATGGTAGCACGTCGTAGTAACTGGCGTTTGATTTGTCCAGATGAAGGAGGTGACTAATACTAAAGAAGTATTAAAACTTACTTGTGTCTGACTCGTTGCCTGAATGGTCAGCGTACTGGCCTTAGGTTCAGAGAGTCCAGGGTCCGATTCCCGGCCGTGTCGGAAATTTTAACCTTAATTGGTTAATTCCAATGGCTCGGGGATTGGGTGTGTGTGGTGGCATATTCAGCATTAGAAATCATCCTAGGTTGGGCCCTCATCTTCACAGGCATGGAGGTCGACTAATAGGCCGTCTACGAGAGAAAGACCAGCACCAGGCCTCTTTCGAGGCCATACACCATTATCATTATTAACTATGGCAACAACGACAATCAGTTGAAAACTAGAAAAGCAGCTGGAATTGATAAGATAATCGGGGGATATACTAAAGACAATGGGTTGGGATATAGTTCCATATCGGAAGTACTTATTTGATTATTGTTTGCATAAAGGAAGTAGCTCAATGCCGTGCATACAGATTATTATTATTATTATTATTATTATTATTATTATTATTATTATTATTATTATTATTGTTACGGAGTATCGTGGATGTGCAGAGGTGAAAGAAGGTGCGGGGGTGAACAGGTCTCCAAATACGAAATTAAAGTTAAGATAAAATTTAACAAGGTTATATTTTCTTTGAAAGATCAAGAAATAACAAATAGAACAGGTATTCAGTAGCCGAAGCACAATTCGAAAATGTACAATTACAATGATTACAGGATTTGGGGTCCGAGAGCCAGACACATAATTCTTGAGCAATAAGCTCAACCTTATGCTATACAAGATTCAACCAAGGGGCAGAAGACCCCAATCATGCCCAAGAGCTCTTGCTCCCAATTACACAGCAGAGCCTCCTCGAGGCACCCAGAAACAAATTTTAAGAAATAGCGACCCGCTCTTAAATTCAAGCCTATCAAAGGCCACACCAAATTCCACCTTCAAGCTGTCCTCCAAGGACACATACACAGGGGTAAAAATACCCAACCTACTGAGGCCTATTTAGAGAAGAAACAGAAATATTACATGGCTTCTAAAATACCAACTTGAGAGGAGGCGTCCTTGCACTCCTAAATAAAACCTACTTGGCACTAGGCCTTTACTGCAAGGGCTAATCCCATACTAAAGAGGTGACTTTTAGAAGGAAACAATTTACATTACGTTAAGGAAGAAACGGTTGTGAAAATAAGTTCACCTCAATGCAATATGAGTGGGAGCTCGAGAGGGTTAAGCACTCTCTATCCCAATATATAGTTTAAAAGATAGAATAGATACTAAGTGTCTTTACATTTTAGGGGAAAAGTTACATGGTGGAAAGGCTTCGGACCTGCCCCGAGAGTTAAACTGCTGAGCTGACAAGAAAAGAAGTTATTAAACGGCCATTACCTGATGGCTGAACTGCTGCCCGAAGAAAGAGGCGCTTCCCGCCCCCTGCTACGTACTTTACACACTGATAGATGTTACTGAAGTGGCGCGGAGACCCGAAAATCAGCAGTTTATATACCCTCGTGGAAAGTTCGAGGCGTTTCAGGAATGAGAACACCCTCCCACAAAATTTTTATTGGCTAGGGTTAAGCAACATATCCAAGTTGAAGAAGATACACCTGATTGGTCATAAATTAATTAAAGAAATTCGGGATTGGTTAAATTCAAACCTGGCGAAAAGAAGGGGTTAATATTGCCAACATAAACAATAACTGAAAGAAATTTAACAAAGAACAAACTTATGAATTCAAAATTTCTCCAAAAACATAGTTCTTTCACTTCGCACTAGGGTGCATAATTGTAGTTCTTCAGTAGTGCCATCTGGAAGAGAATGTCCACACTTCTTACTACAGGCAAAACAAAAATACATCGAAAACGACCCAGTTCAGAAACTTCAAAATTTCCAAGTAGTGACATCTTCTGAGAAACTTGAAAATTAACACAGTAGACAAAGTTCAGACCTCCTCCAGTAGAGGGGTTTCAACTGGCGCAAGGTTTGAATTAGCGGCGTGGAGGTGTACCACCCGGTACAATTATTATTATTATTATTATTATTATTATTATTATTATTATTATTATTATTATTATTATTATTATTATTATTATTATTATAACTGTGAGACTAAATTTAATAGGTTACCTATAATAAATAATAATAATAATCGTATGGCCTCAGCTACCGTGTGCAGACATTTCAATTTGACGCCATCTGGCTGTCTGCTCGTCAATTTCGACGTTCCGTTTTACTCTAGGCCCCCACTAGATGGCAGATCGAGTAAACCGAAACTCTCTTGGGCGTCTATGGCTGAGATTTAATGAATTTTGTCGGGTAAACACCAAATGTGTCACCAGAGATCTTTTACATGCCGACATCGCACGACATGGAGTGTCGAATGGACTTTTTTCCGCCCTTCAAAAATCCGACTACCTTCACCGGGTTTGAACCCGCTATCTTGGGATCCGGAGGCCGACACTCTACCGCTGATCCACAGAGGCAGCTATAGGTTACCTATGCTACTCTCTAAAGGAAAATGAGCGTCATTGTACCATACTAGGAATGTATATTTTCATAAAGAATTTACGCACTCCTACAGTATAGTAAACGTCCGACTCGTTGACTGAATGGTCAGCGTACTGGCCTTCGGTTCAGAAGGTCCCAGGTACGATTCCCGGCTGGGTCGGGGATTTTAACCTTCATTGGTTAATTCCAATGGCTCGGGGGCTGGTTGTTTGTGCTGTCCCCAACATACCGGCAACTCACACACCACACTTAACACTATCCTCCACCACAATAACACGCAGTTACCTACACATGGAAGATGTCGCCCACCCTCATCGGAGGGTCTGCCTTACAAGGGCTGCACTCGGCTAGAAATAGCCACACGAAATTATACATTATATTATAGTATAGTAAACAAATTCATAGTATTCGATTTGCGGATAATATTGCATTGATAGCCGATTCACACCACAAAATGAATAGCATGTTCGGTATATTAAACAACACGTTAGAGAACTTCAGACTAAAATTAAACACAACGAAAGCGAAAATGATGGTCGATTAAAAGATCTGGGTAGTGTTATTACCAATGATAATCAGTGCCTGACAGAAGTCAAAAGAAGAACTGATATGGCAAAAGAAGTGTTTCAAAGCAGGAGAAATCTATTTTTAAATACGCACATAGTAATTGAAACCAGGAAGAAATTTATTAAAACCTTTGTTTGGAGTGTGCTAACTTACGGTTGTGAGACCTGAACTTCGGAAAAACAAGCACATTCAAGACTAGAAGCTGCGGAAATGTGGTTCTGGAGAAGACTGACAGGGACGAGTTGGACAGAAAAGAAGACATCTTGAATGACGCTAAAGAGAAACGGACATTAAATTCAATAGAGCAGAGGAAAGCTAAATTTCTTGGACACGTCCTACGACGAGACACCTTTCTCCACAATGTCTTCGAAGGAAAGGTCCTAGGGAAGAAGTCGAGAGGAAGACCACGTCTCTCATACGTTAGGAACATAATCACTCAGCTGGGTTTTGCTTCCTATGTCACGTTGAAAAGGACTGGTGAAGACCGTGGGATGTGGCTGCAGCTACAAGGCTTACCCTTTAGATAATGGATGGATGGACAGTATAATGTATTTGAGTTTCATTTCCTTTACAGGTGAGCACATGAAAATGAACACAACGACAATCGACTGCCTCTCCAGGGCGCACCTGGCTCATCCAACATTCCCACCTCCCGAACTCGCCGACCCATCACCAACCTGCTCTCACTTCAGCCGCCCGCTACTGGCGCTCATATGTTTCAACTGCTCAGTCCCACTGCATACTTCCGTTCTTCCGCCCAATTATTCAAAACCTTACTTGGCTTCAATATGACACGCGAAGAAATCGCTGACATCCGCTCTACCTCTAATGGGAACCTACTCAAACTCAACAGAGAAGCCGCCGCTCAAAGACTCACTGAAACAATAGGTGCAGCTCATTTAGGATCATCAGTACCTTTTAAACTCTTCTCCACTCCAACCTTTAACCCCCCCCCCCCCCCACGCCGTTACACGTAAGTCGGTTATGTGATCAATGGGTTGTACTCAGCCATCTCCAATGACGATATACTCATTGAGCTTCATACGGAAGGAATTCCCATTCGGAAGGTCTTTCGCATCTTAAATTCCTCCGGGCCAGCCTTCATGGTCCACATCTTCCTGCCCACTGTCGAGGACATATATCGTGTCATCACCAGCGGAGTTTCTATGTTTCGGCGTCATCATAGGGTGGAATCCTCTAAAGACCTCACTCCTCAGTCCATCCGTTGTGACAAGTGTCTACTTTACAATCAGCAGCCCATGGCCCGATGCACCACCGAAAAACGTACCTTCGCTCAATGCTCCCAGTCTCATCACATCTCGAAATGCCCTCATCTTAAACTTTCCCCCAACATGCCATACCTCACCCCAGATATTCTCGCAAATGTAAGTCCCGCCCGTCCCCTCCCGGATCTCGTAGCCCCATCCGCACTATTTACTCCCCCACTGGCTCCACCACTCTCCCTTTCCACCAGCAGCAACCTTAGAGGACCTACTCCGCTTCATTACCATCTCCCTTCTCAATATCCACCGCTTTCATTAATCTTTCATCCTCGAACAACTCCAAGCAACTGCCATCAAACTTTAAACGTGCATTACCAAACCTCCCACTCCGGTCTGAAGACACACTTTACCTTCACCCACCCCCCAACCCCTCGAGATATTGGTTTAGTATCACACAGTCCTAGGCCCGTTTTACTATCCCGCCCATTCAACCCCGCCCTCACTCTGGGATGACGACCTCTATAACTGGACCGGTCACCCCTCCATAATTTCCACATGCACCTAACGTAGCAGTCACCCAAGATAACTCAAACACTGTGGGTTAATCTGTACCACGGGTACATTACTCCTATACCCACAGGGAATAATTTAATATTACTGTAGGTTACATGTCAATTGTGTGGTTTTCCAATTTTGTACATAATAATGCACATTCAGTCCAACTTCCCACTCCTCTCTTCGATTCCTATTTATATACTGGTCAACTTAGACGAAGGATCTGTTGCGTGATAATCATGTCAACCTTGTAACTTGTATATGATATAGTTTCACTACAATATGAAAAGGGAACAAAACAAAAACAACGGGATGAAAGAAATTTGAAAACAACAAGCATTTTTAAATGCTTTGTAGACCAATTGTTGCAATAAAGAAATTCCCCATAGTCCAAAAAACCCAACCCTATCTCCCTTTTACGTCACATCTTTACCCCTCTCCTCACTCCTTCACCTCCTCATCAACCTGCCCGCATATCTTCGCCAGAGAGAGGGGGTAACCATCTAGGTGACCCGCCCCATCCCTTCAGGTTGGGGAATAAAACATTTATAAATAGGTAGATAGCTGGCAAAGGGGTTAGTGTGGTAGCCTTTTCGTGCCGAGGTGCGTTTGTTAAATGCGGTCACGTGAAGTATGGCGACGTTATTACCAAATGCGTCCACAGAGGACCAACGAGCTGTTATACTGTTCTCGGCTGCCGAAGGACAAACACCGGTGGACATCCATCGGAGAATGAAGACTGTGTATGAGGCCGCAAGTCTGTCGAAAACCACCGTTGTGGAATTGTGCACCAAGTTCTGTGCGGGTCGCGTTTCGAGCCTCATCCATTACGGACAACAACGAGCGGCGGTGGATGAGGCCTGTAGTCCTCATCTCTGCCCATGCGACTATCACGCTTTCGGTCCCCTGGGAAGGATGGACGCTTTCTGTCGGAGGAGGATGTGCAGCAGGCGATTACGGACTTCTTAACACAGCAGGACACGGTCTTTTACCACACGGGGATCTTGAACCTGTTGAGTCGGTGCGATGAGTGCCTCCATGCTCACGGAACGTTTGCCTGATTGCATCCCGATTCAGGACTGTATGGCCGTCGAAGGGAAACTTTTAGATTGCCCTATATATAGCCTAGCGGACAACTCGGTTTCCTCTGAACCAGGGCCTCTCAAACGCCCAAAATCTCACGCGTGCAGATAGAGGCGCAAGAGCTCCGTGCACTGTGCATCGCTGCCGCTCGGCATGGCTCGGATCAACGCTTCGTCTCTGGGCTACTCGGCTAAGCTCGGCTCAACTCGGCTCAAGTCAGCCCGGATTTGGAGCGCTACGGCGCAAGTGGGGCAGAGGGAGACAGGCGGAGCGAGCGAGACAGGCGTGAGGAAAGAGAGAGTAAGCGCTATTGCTCCAGATCGAGGAGTGGGGGGTCTGCACTCTGGTCAACCAAGCCAAGTCGTCTTTTGCACCGTGCACAGTGCATGCACCACGCGCTTGCACCCTGAGTGGCCCTGCTCTGAACTTTAGTAACGACTTCCAAGAAGTGATGTTAAGTATTTTCCCGTGATGTCATAACAAACAAACGAACGAACGAATGAATGAACATACAAATAAACAGAGAAACCATTAGAATGAACCTACTTTCGACCTTTTTTGTACCTAATCAGAGATAAAGCACATATTTATGGACAAAATTCAAATTTTATTTATTTAGGTCAACTACTGTACTTACGTAGAGGCGAATACTCGTGCACATTTCCTGCAAATGGAAGACTGGAAAATTGCATATTTCTGATTGTTAAATAGACCACGTTATTATTTGTTTGTTTAGTTGGCGCCAGAGCTTTGTGATCACACACAAGTGAGCCATTTATAGAACTGCTTCAACTCTTACTAAGAAACCTCCTTCCTTTAGGCTTAGAAGCTAAGAATCTTATTGACATTCCTAGTGTTTTCAGTTCCTTCAAACTTTCTCGTCATTCAGACAGAGTTCTAAGAAGTTTCTGTCTTCATAATTGGAGCCGACGAGTGAAAACAAACCTGAGAAATAAATTCATTTCTCTTGTACTCTATGATCCAAGGGTGGTTATTTTTGAATCGTAAAAGGGACTTCGGATTTGTCTGCGAATGCCCATAGGGAGAACACTCTGTATTCGTTCCCTTTAAAAGTCTGTGAGCTTTGTTAGAGTGTCAGAAGACATAAAACTGAAAATTACCACTAAAATCATTTATGAAAATTCTTCTCTGTAAGAAATGACTTATGGCAACAAAAACTATCCTATTTTCAAGGAAACATAATTGTTTGCTAAACCTTCACCTCGACGCGTCCAGTTATCCACCACCCTTACATAAGATTAGTTTTGTAAATTCATTCATCTGCGTAACTTTTATTATTTTATAGGGTGCACATAGTACAGTACTGAGAAAAGGGAAATATCACACTTCAGTTATAAATAATGTCTGCCTCTGTGGTGTAGTGCTTAGTGTGATTAGCTGCCACCCCTCGGAGGCCTGGGTTCGATTTCCGCCTCTGCCACGAAATTTGAAAAGTTGTACAAGGTTTGGAACGGGGTCCACTCAGCCTCGGGAGGTCATCTGAGTAGGGGTGAGCTCGATTCCCAACTCAGACATACGAAGTTGTTCTCCGTAGTTTCCCACTTCTCCTCCAGGCAAATGACGAGAAGGTACCTAACTTAACGCCATGGCCGCTTCCTCCCTCATCCCTTGCAATCTCCCCAACCCCATCCACAAGGCGTGAGACTTTGGGTCTGCCAGTAAAACTAGGGAGGAGGACCAGTACCTCGCCCAGGCGTCCTCACCTGCTATGCTGAACAGGGACCTTTGTGAGGGATCGGAAGATGTAAAGGGATGGACCAGGAAGAGGGAAGTAAGTGGCCGTGGTCTTAAGTTACGTAACATCTCGGCATTTGCCTGGAGGAGAAGTGGGAAACCACGAAAAACCACTTCAAGGATGGCTGATGTAGGAATCGAACCCGCCTCTACTCAGTTGACCTCCTGAGGCTGAATTGGCCCCGTTCCAGTCCTCGTAAAACTTTTCAAATTTCATGGCAGTGCCGGGAATCGAACCAGGGCCTCCGAGGGTGGCAGCTAATCACACTAACCACTACACCACAGAGGCGGACATATGTTCTTTCTAATGTTGTATATTTTGGAGCCCAGACTCTTGACTTGTGATTGACGGGAGCAGTATTGCTCTTGGTAATTGAAACGTTTGAGCTATCTAACTCATCTCTTTAAGGTACCTATCTGATTACTCTTCAACGTCAAATAACTATTGTTTCTATAGCTGTAGAGCTCCCCTTCAGTGTATCAAATTTTTATTTTTTATTGTCTAACAAAGATTAAAGCCTGAAAAGAGAAGACAAAACAAGGGAGAATATAAAATTTCCAATTTTAAACTTTTTAATTAAAATTTGATTTTTTCTCCTTCCACCAATTCGTACCCGTACCTTCTTTCACTTCTTTACACCACGATATACCCGAAACAAATAAGAAGAAGAAGAAGAAGAAGAAACTGAATCGTAAGTGTTCTATATTAGAAGTGGATGATAAGCTGTATTGCTAATACGGCCAACGGCTTTTTGTATTAATAACGTTAAACAACAGCTAGCTTCGCACACGTATAGCCTCAGAAGAGACCTGGTGAGGTCTATCGACGACGCCGTATAGGATACCTGCTTGTCTACGGGAAGCGGGGAGATTCCTGCCTAAGATGAGTTCTAATTTTGAATACGGAACAAACGTCAAGGACCCGATCCATGGGGATCGAACCTGGAGCCATTTAGAAAAAAAGGCTAGCATAATAACCACTTAGTCATGTATCCAGGCAATTAACTATATATGTATAATCCCTAATTATATCTGTCATTCATAGCAATATATGGAATATGAGACGGTGTCAACAGCTGAAACTGGTACCAGTTACGGATTAAAAGAACAATGCAATGATGACCATCATACTAGAACTGTTCAGTAATAAATACAACCTTCCAGCGAAATGAACGAATCTTTATTTCCACTCTAGGGTTTATCTCTATCGATAAACACGCAGTAGATCAGCATAGTTGGCGGCCATGATCGCTAACACATCTGACACCGTGCTTAGTCGGTTCGAGTCCCGTTCATAGAATATATTTCAACCATCAGAATTTTGGCCGTCAGGGTGAATGTGTAGAATGAGTGCCAAAAGCTTGGATTAAATTCGAAGCCTCTCCACAATGCTCATATGGAGTGAGGGCATGCGACGCTGCTGATGGCGATTCGTTTTGGACTGTAAGGAAATACTACAATACAGTACGTGTTCTGAGTCCATTCGAATGCCGTAAAAACCCAGGAAAGTGTATTTTTTGAATATATATTTAATAGTCCATTTCGAATTTCCAATTATTTTATAGATAGTAATTTCGACTTTCCAAGACAGGATTAAGTACTAGTAAATTAATAATCGTTGTCTCCAGGACACTGCCCTTCCAGCGGTAGAGGTGGGATCCCTCGGTGTGTCCGAGGGAAAAGCCAACCCTGGACGGAAAGCGGATTAAGAAAGAAGAAAGAAGGACAGAAATTAATAATTGTTGTGCATATGCGCTGTAGGGGGCAACACTCGCCCCTTGCCAAGTGGTTTACATAAACTCTGCTTTCTGGCGTTCTTTCCACTTTCTAGTCCATTCAGCCCAAATCATGACGGACACTTCCTGGGTTTCTTAATCCGATATATTGGTTTGAGCATATTTCCTCTGCGGTGAATCGGCCATTGTTACGCTAATTTTCTACCAAAATGTCTGTTCACGCTCAAAATACCCGCATCAATTAATGTTAGTGTTTGCTAGAGAAAGTAAGTCTATCTGGCAAACAAAGGCCGCTTATCGCATCTAAATTGGACAACGCACATAATCACAGAACCTTCTCGAATTTGACTGCTCATCGCAAAATTCTCTCCAGCTATCCGTAAGTTCCCGCCCTTATCTCCTGCGTAATGCGTCCTCTCCCCACGCGAGAGAGCTAGACGCTGTTCGTTCCAATAACTACCTGTACGGCTTTTGGAGACGCTGAGATGCCAGAATGTTGTACCGCGGGAGTTCTTTTATGTGCCGGTAAATCTATCCTCACGGGCGAGACGTATTCGAGGAACTTCAAATACCACCGGACTCAGCTGGGATCGAACCATTCAAAGTGGGGTCAGATAGCCAGCGCTTAGTCGACCGAGCCAATCAGTCTGCCTCAGTGAAAATGGTATACGGTAATACGAAAAGGAACCCACAGCAGAGCTGTACAAAGGTGTCTGTGGTGTAAAAATAGCATTGCTACGTTTTGACTTTTTTAGAATATAATAGGATAGTATACTTCCAACCTCAAGTTCCATCTCGCCAGGAACTAGGGAGAGAGTAGTCATTTACTGCAATCCAAATTATTTTATACCTGCATAATTTTGTTACAATTAATTTATCTATTACTACCTTAAACATTACAATTACGGCTACTCGCTAATTACACCTGATCTCTAAATTGTAGTTGCTAAGATTCGTACTTTTGTCCTAGACGTTAACATTGTTATAGTTTAGGAAAACATGTACTGTATCTTACCCCCATTAATTCCTGTTAGTAATAATTTCGTGTGGCTATTGCTAGCCGAGTGGAGCCCTTGTAAGGCAGACCCTCCGATGAGGGTGGGCGGCATCTGCCATGTGTAGGTAACTGCGTGTTATTGTGGTGCAGGATAGTGTTATGTGTGGTGTGCGAGTTGCAGGGATGTTGGGGACAGCACAATCATCCAGCCCCCAAGCCAATGGAATTAACCAATGAAGGTTAAAATCCCCGACCTGGCCGGGAATCGAACCCGAGACCCTCCGAACCGAAGATCAGTACGCTGACCATTCAGCCAACGAGTCGGACATTCCTGTTAGCGAAAGTATTTATTTGTGTCACTACTCTGAACAATGTTAGCATTAGCTTACAATAGACATTATGATGAATGAATCAATCAATCAATCAATCAATGAATCAACAAATTAGTTAGTTAATAAGTGATTGAATGATTGAATTAGTTGAATGCTCTCCGCATACATCTACGGAACTCCAGCGAATATGGTGAGAACCTTACATGTGGATGAATGAAAAGAAAAAATGGTTAATACATGAATATATGATTAAAGAAAGACCTATATCCATGGATGCATGAAAAGAGGTCTCTCTCTCTCAGTCACGGATAACCACCAACTGTGGAGAGAGCTTTCGTTAATGAATGAGTAAATGAGTGATGGAATTAACTGAATGTTCTCAGCCTACATCTAAGGAACTCCAGCAGATAAGGTGAGAAAATTCCACATGGGACAAGAATGAATTAATTCACAAATGAATTAATTCATTAATAAGTGACTGAATGATCGGATTAGTTGAATGCTCTCAACCTACGTCTAAGGAACTCCGGCAGATAAGGTGACAAAATTACATATGGGACAAAAATGAATGAATCCATTAATTAATTAATTAATTAATTAATTAATTAATTAATTTAATTAATCAATTCATTCCATGAAGATGAGTGCATGACAGAATGAGTGAATGGATGATTAATGCATGAATGCAGGAGTAAATGAATGAACTGAATTCATGCATGAATGGAAAAAGTCTCTCTCTCTCCCTCTCTCTCTCTCTCTCTCTCTCTCTCTCTCTCTCTCTCTCTCTCTCTCTCTCTCTCCGTCATGGATAACCACCAACTGGGGAGATAGCTTTTCTATTGGATGAATAAACGAACTGAATGAATGAATGGATGAATCAATGCACTGACTTCTTGTGCTACGTCTTTTTTAATATATAATTTGGTTTACGTCGGACCGAGACAGATAGGCCTTATGGTGACAATGGGACAGTAATGAGATAGAAGTGGGGAGGAAGCGACTGCAGTCCTAATTAAGGTTCATCCCCATAACTTCCCTGGTGTGAAAATGGGAAACCACGGAAAAACATCTTCAAGGTTGCCGAGAGTGAGGTTAAAAGACCCTATTTCCCGAATGCAAGCTCACAGCTGCGTGCCCCTAACCCCACGGCTAACTTGCTCGGTTTGAGCTACCTATGGGTCTTCTTAATAAAGTAATTTGAGCAGCATTTTGTATCTTCACCGCTCGATATCATGAAAACTTTGTACATCTGATAATAAATTTAGTGAAAGCTGTAATTGCTTCTTTCTCAAAATACAATTTTCTGAATACCATCAGTCAATAATATCTTCTGAAGTACTGCACCTACAACAGCGAACAATTTTTTTAAATGCTTAGTACTACACCCTTCCGGGCCTCGATTGGATGACCCACGCATAAGAACGCCTCCACGTAACGGGGTAAACACCTACGGATGAGATGGATTGAAGAACAGGTCGAATTGCTTAACGAGCTTCGAACCGCTCCCCTTCCTACTTTCTGTGCCGGCCCGGCAGCCTGAGCACTTGGGGGAGTGGTACGTTCGAAAGAAAGAAAAAACAAATACTTAAGATGGAGCCTTATGTCTATAATATGAAAGTAGGATCTCTGGGTTCAAATGCCTAGTGGATACTGCTTAGCACTGCTACAAATGACAAGAATCATAAAATAGGGGTTACGAATACGAATTTATTCAAATATGACATATTAAAGAAATTGACACAGCTCTATACAATGAACTCTCCACATATGGGAGGAAAAGAAAATAATGATCCCTTTAAAATATGAATCGCCCATGGGCGTCGTCTGCATAACGGTATGATTGAGGTTTTGCGATTTGCTATCGTTCATCTTTCCTCATTAGTTCAGACCGTTCATGAAAGTTTTATATTATTCTGTCGATCACACCGTGAGATGATCTGATGTCCCTATTCACATATTACTTGCTGTTCTTAGCACGAACATAACCGGGGCCTACGCTACATAATTATCATTTTAAAAGAAACATTTACATGATACACAAACAAACACACATACCATTTAGCTAAACCCCGGGCTCCTCATCTATCACCAAGACCACGCAACGTGCACATAGGTTCTGTTTGAACTCAAAAATATATGCACATAATTACGAAACATACACAGATATACGGATATATACACTTCATGCACAAAGGAGAGCCATTTCTAGAAAGAAACAGCATGGTTATCACTGTCTCCGGCCCAAGGCGCAAGCCTGGGGCAGCTCGCTCAAGGGCGCCATCATAATCCGGAGTCGAACTGGCCGACTCCCGACCGAGAGGTACCGTGGGTTTCTGTAAATCCCTAGAATAGCTACAGTCTCATATCACCGGATATCTGGGGGAGATCCCTACTCATTTATTAAATACCTTTTAAAATCACCGTGATATTATCATTATACAAGTATTCTTAGCTAAGCCATTTAAACCAAACAGAAGAGCACGGGGTAGACCCAGGGCTCCAAGTCTTAATACAATGGTACAACGGGATCCTTCTGTCACGAGGGCGAGAGCCAGACATTCACAAAAAAAAAAAGAAAGGGCGGCCATTCACTTCGCACGGCCATTTCTCATTCATTGGCCACGCCAGATTCTTCTCTCCCTCACACGTCCACCCTCTCATCTCGGGGACACAGATCCATGGCCCACTTCATTTGTTTATTCATATTATCGTGGAATTCCCCTGAAATACTCTTTTGTTCTCTCCCTTCTCATTATTACCGCTGAGCGCCGACTGTGGGCACGATCACTTCTAACTCATCTCATCGTAAATTACTCGGGCATTCGGCCCTCTCACTACGTATCATATCGCGTATCTTCTTCCCTTGGGCATAGGGCTCTCATGGCTCCTCGTTCCTGCCGCAGGAAATATACTTATATTTAAATCTTCAGACCAAAGATTAGGGACTCCTGCCTCTGGGCCTCACCCCGGCTATAGATTAAAAAAAATCACGCCAAACCATTCTGGCCAATTAATCAAAAATCACGGGAGACTTGCACATGGTCCCTCACACCTACCTAAATAACACACCATATACCTCTCTCGGTCGGGATTTCTTCTTTCTTGCTGTACATGCACTGATTATATGTGTAAGCTAGGCATGCATGGTCTGACTGACCCATGAGTTTCCCCGGCATATACGACAGCCACGTGGGACAGTAACTACCAACATTTTGACATGGTTTTCCCTGCTCGCCAGCACTATTGTTCCAACCACCCCTAAGGGAAACTCAAATATTCTCCTAACCTTGTTCCCATATTTGCTAGGACATTCTACATATTACTAAAAATATAACCCTCACGATAAGCTAATCATTAAGAAAAAAAATTGAGTCGTCCGGGAATTTGGCTCTCTTGAATTTACTTCAACTATCTAAAGATCAATAAAATTTCCATATAGGACATGCATTATCTTAAAACATTTTGGTATTCACAAAGAAAGCTAATCCTATCCCCCGGTTATGTTATCATGCTTAGAAATTAGATTTGGACATCACTCATCTGTTTGGTGGCCGTTGTTTCTCCTTCCACGGGAGACCCATGATGGAGCTTTAGTGCTGCATGGCCCCGCGGTTGGTGGCGGGCGTGCAGTCCTTCATCCCTGGTCCATACAAGTCGGACATCCTGGGAAACTCGTTCACAGCTGAAATCTTACAGTAATCCAAAATGGGTAACACTTTACACTCGTCACACGGCCTCTATTTCCAGAGTTTACACCACGAATAAGACGGTCTTCCAAATCACGGCGGGCGCGTTCACAGCAAGAATCGGGTGGCTCACGAGACTCGAGCCCCCTGATTCAGAGTAACACTTTGGGTGATACCAAATTATGAATTTCACTGACTCATTAAAGCCGGCACCGTCTCAGCCGTATTCTGCTACTCGTTTGTAGATTATGCTGGCGGATTAACTAGTTCGACACGCAGCACAGAGACAATTCACCTAGGCTCGTTTGGCCTCCCGTTCACTTCACAAAGGCTTTGTACTACACAGCGGCGATGGACACAATAACTCTTAGTAAGCGGCCAATGGGTTCGGACTGTAAACTGGAGCACCGCGGGACACAGTGTCCTTCTCAACGACCCGCAAAGAAACAACTCTCTTCTCCGATGGCCAGCCCGGCCTATATCATTTTGCCCGCCGGAAGCCTGGGGGCGTAAACGTTCACGGTTCATTAAGAACAAGAGCTCCTTTCATACCAAGAATTGAAGACATTTAAATAGTGCATCTTGTGGCCCTCTATCTGCTCTTTCATTTGAGCAAGGCGTGCTGGACCTACGATCGGCAGTTTTTATGTAATTTGCTTCCCACCTTTGATTAATTCATTAGCGTCCCTTGGGGGGTGGAGTCATCTTTTGAGCGCGACTCTTAGCTTGGGTGATGCTGTTGTCTTCACATGTGTTAGCAATATGTTACATCTGGACAGCTGGTGACCTCATTTCTTCCCCTGAATAAATTATTACATATGTTTAGTCTGGGAACCGCGGAAAATTCCGCTCTATTCAATGGTGCGTCTCACATAATTTTCCTATGTCTGGATCAAAATATCATCCCATTTTTACGCGCCAAAATCCGACGTTGGCACCCGTGACACGTGCATAAAAAACCGGAAGTTCCTTATGTTAGTTTGGAACTCTGGGAAGCTAAGCCACACCTCGGGGCGTATCTGACTACTCCAGCATCGCGTCCTCTTCTATCTCTCTCTGCAAGTTGAGAGGGTATTTCCGTGGGGGCTTGGCTCTTGCTCTGTCTTCCCTTTGTTTTGCAGGCGCTCTTTCGCGGGTTCCGTTCTGGCCGGACGCCGCTCGATCCCCATCGCCCATACTGCTACCAATGACGCGACCTTTAGGAGTAATTTTAATGGAGTAGAAAGGCACATATCATTCCCATGAGCTGTACAGGACACTGTACGGTTTCAGTACCTCTTGTCAATTTTAGAACCACAAAAATATCAAACATGAACAATTTGACTTCCTTTCCGCACAACGGCCATGCCTCAATCTCTCAACATATTTAGGATGAGCATTTTACCCCTTCAACACGTTAGGCTTTTGAGTACTTCTTCTGCAAAGTATTATCTAATGTATAGACTGTGGTCAACTAAATTGCACTGGTCAGGATGTGACCGGAACCCGCTCTGGGTGAATAATTAGGCCTAGTATGACATTGGGCCTCCTATATTTGAGGCCTTCAGTATCATAATTACCATATGATGTTATTAGTTCTCAGTTCCCGAAAGTTAAGCCGATAAGAGTAACAAGTCATAGGTCAGAAGTTGTGAGATTTTGAGGTAGGCTTCTAGTTATGTCTATACGAATAGAGTGTAGCAACCATCTTGTATAGCAGCAGTTGCTGCAGATTTTGAATGTTAGGCTGATAAAAGTAATAGCTCGTAATATGCAAGTTGTGAGCCTCTGAGGTAGCTCTCTAGTTAAGTCTATACGAATAGAGTATAGTAGCCATCTTACAGCGCAGCCCTTGCCTTAGTTCTAGAATGTTAGGCTGATAAATCTAATAGGTTATAAGTAGGGCCCGGATGTTTATGCAGTAATAGGTTAGAATGCAAACTTCCTGAAGCGAGTAACAAGTATAGTCTACCTTCACAACGACTATGGTACGGGGTTTGCATAAACAATAGGGGTACGGCCCATCAAAACCCCTATAATTTATGTTACTCTTGCTACATTATGGAAGAGCAGGTGGCCGACACTTCCTACTAACCAAATTAGTTTGCAATCTAAGCGGTTACTGCATAAAAATCCGGGCCCTAGTTATAAGTTACAAGTAGTGAGTCTCTGAGGTAGCTCCGTAGAGTTAGGCCGATAAGAAAAACCTATCACGATTAGCCCTTGGCTCAGCTCCTTAAAGTCAGTCTCATCAAATACAGTAGAGACAATACGCGACACTTACGGATTTAGCCTTGCTAAAATGGGAGACAATTCGACGGTGGCGCTCCTAGTGACTTGACCTGAAAAAATCGCGCTAAATTCAAATATCAATGGAAATGTATATATGGAAATGGATAAATAAATTACGTCTAGAAAGAATTATTGAGATATTAACTTCGAAGTTGCTAAAGCAATTCTGGATAAATGAATGAAGAATTATTTAAAAGGTTATTATTCAAAAACTGGAATTAAACATATAAACAAGATGTGAAATGGACTGCTGTGAAATGGTTTGATCTTTAATTTATGCATTACTTTTTTAGCTTTAGCATTCCTGCCTGAACTCTTACGGTTGGATTTTTCTTTTTTCTCATTTAAAAACATTGTATCATCAGATTAAGACACTTGTCAATAAAAATATCGGCACCTTCCTTACACATACGATGCAATGAATTAACATTTAATAGCAGGACAATTTTCCTCTTCACATGAGGCCTACTAACAGAAAGAAAATCTATGAAATCCCGGCACCTTCCTTACACATATGATGCAATGAATTAACATTTAATAACTGGACAATTTTCCTCTTAACATGAAGCCTACTAACAGAAAGAAAATCTATAAAATTCCGGCTTTAATCTGAGAAGAGGGATAAAAGAAAACTATGAAAATGTTGCCGATAGTGATGCTTTGAGGAATATTTACGTACAATTAGAGTAAAAATATAACATAACCTTGGCTGTATAGTCGAGGATTTTTAAAGTAGGTGGCCTGGAAATGATCTGAACAGATCTTATAATTCTCATATAAGCGTAACGTCCCTTCTTTCTTGTACACCTTATCCAAAAAACTTATGTGACATTTCAAAACCCACAGATCACACCTACAAGAACACATCGGTATTGAAGGTTAACTGCTGCACTATACAATAAAATATGCGTATTACATTTTAAGCCAGTTAATATGGGTCGAGCAGGTCAGAAGATTATGAAGTACTATAAAGATCTCTGTCACTGGAAGAATATATATGCAAACACAATATTACTTACATTTTCTTGTCACGAGGGAACCTGAAGAACGACCGCGCATTCTTCTCTACTTCATAGTTACTGCAGCCAAACACAGCACATACCTTTCCTCTCATGTTGAGAGGAGATATCAAGGAATGACACACGCTAGTATTTAATTATGTCAACTCACTAAAAACGCATAAATAACACAAAAAACTTCACACAAAAATACACGTGCTCTTATGACAGAATCAGTAGTTTTCAGGTCTACTCGCTAGAGGGAGCTCCAATAGCTGTCCCTCGATATCTCGCTCAGTGTCGCGTATTGTCTCTACTGTATTTGGTCTCATATAACCAATGTACAGCGGCCATCTTGCTTCAGGGGTCCTAGCACAAAGTAGTTGCGCACAGCCGCCATCTTGTGAATTAGCCCCTGCGCCAGTTCCGCTCGTTTATCACTTCCTGATTCTGGTGCTAATCTCGTTAATCCTGAACTCATCGTGGATTTCATGACTTCGTTGGAAGCAGGGGCTCCTGAGATGAGTCGCAGTGCGCTGTTCTGTATGCGATGGACGTTGTCTAAATATGTTTTTGCTGCCATACCCCAGACCGAACTGGCATACTCGAGAGCTGGCCTTAAGGTGTATTTATACATTGTGAGTCTGTTTTCTAGATTAAGGCCTTTGTCAGCCCTCATGAGTGTGATGATGACTGAAAGGCGCTTGTGTGCCCCGGCGGAATTGTAGTTGATATGGTCCTTGAAGGTCAATCCTCTGTCCAGGGTATCTCCCAGGATTTATTTGACCATTTAATCACTTCGCCGAAGATGATTACAGGAGGTGGTGGTGGGGGCCAGTGCATAATCGTTTAGAGAAGAAAGTACCGCTACCTTTATTGACATTGATTCAGGGCTTTCTGTAGATGCGCAACGGGTCACGTATAGAGGCTTTTAAGGTTGAGAGTGATTGACTTCTTAATGTTGCAAGATTGCGACGGTGAGTGCTGTAATACAGCCGCTATTGGTCAATCGAAATTACTCTCCAATAAATAACAATAGTTTCAGGGTTTTTGTCAACGATATAAGGGCACAATACATGAGTGCAGATAAATTTAAATGTACAGTATATTTTCGATTTTCGCTAAAAGGCTTGACGCTGAGTATAAACTCTAGATAGCGTTATAAATATGCAGCTACTTTTTAATCGAAGTGTTCCCCTGAGAGAAAAGGACATAGAAATATCAGTCGAGGGCTTGCCTGGTTTGGTTTCCCCGTTCATTCTCCTCCAGCAGTTTCGAGTGCATATCTCCTGACGACGAGATAAGGCCCCACTAAATTGCTGCACTGAGAGGGCTGGAAATGCGTCCCGCAGGAATCATTTGCACTTCAGAATTACAGAATTTAACTTGTGTGCAGTCGCCGACAACAATAGGAGTTGCGGAATACACCAGCCATGGAAGAAAGGCTTTATCTTACGTTTTTTGTTTTCAGAAATATTACGAAAGGGAGAGAAGTAAAAACACACAGTTGTAACCTTTCATGCAAGCAACTCAATGTTGAAAACATACGAGCTATGAATTTTAGGAAAATAAAGTATGAGGATATTAAAATCTACAGCCTGTTTCCAGTCATTCGAACGGGGCAGGAATGGAATGAGTGATTCTTTATTTATTCAATAATATTGTAATCCTTTTCTTAATCATCGTTATCTGGTCGATTAGATTATAAGTTTTCTTTATTCTACCATTACGAGCGCTGATGTGAGTCAATGTGGAGTTTCACTTAAGCCCTTATAACTACATTCAGTGTAGAGGTTATTGAACCAAGGAACACATTACAAAAATAATTACGTAAATAATAAATTTGGCTAGGATTTGAATAACAAAGGAAGCGAGTAGAGGAACAAGCGATTTTAGGCTGCTTTTTGTTTGTTTTTAGTTTTATAGAGCTATCTGAGACTCAAAATTTGAAATATTTGCGAGAAATTTACATTTTCTTGTCACGAGGGAACCTGAAGAACGACCGCGCATTCTTCTCTACTTCATAGTTACTGCATCGACTTTCGGTGCATTTTATGAATTTGCTTAATTTTTTATGTTTTTTGGTATGGGGATCCCTACCTTGTCTGCTAAGATATGTTTTTAACATTCAACTTATTGGTGGGGGCTGACAGTATGGTTGCAAAATTTATTCCAATGCAAATCTTAACATTATCTGGACCAGAATAGAAAAGAACGGAGCTGATCAAGGAAATCAGCAGATAAATATACTGGAGAATTCTGACACAGTGAAGTGGAACCAACAGCGAGTCAGCTACTGCATCGTGGTTGTTACACATTTCTCATAAGTTGTGAGTCCATGGCGAACATGACAGATTCATTAGTCGTTTCTGTTGTAAAATATCATCACAGTTGAACGATGAAAATTAACACAGAATTCTAGTCCTCATATGGAAAACCTCGCTTAAAGAAAACATAATAATAGTTAGAGCAAATACAATGTTAATTCACTGTATAATGAATGTGCTTCCAGAATATTATACTACGTTATTTTAACCTGCTTCAAAAACAAGCATTTCAAATAAAACTTTCTCGTTGAATGGAGTAAAGCGTTTCTGTATTCACATCTGTGTTTAATTAGTGAAGAATTGTATTTACTTATCATGCTCATTAGTAGCAAAATACTGTTATTTGTTCAAAAAGTCCTGACACTACGTCTGATCATAAAGGATAGAATTAAGAAAGACAAGCCCACTTACATGGCATTCGTAGATCTAGAAAAGTACATTCGATAATGTTGATTGGACCAAGCTATTTGAGATTCTGAAGGTGAAGAAGAATTAGAATTATTTACAATCTGTACAAAAATCAGTGTGCAGTGATACGAATGGAAGGTTATGAAAAAGAAGCAGAAATCCAGAAAGGTGTGAGAGAACTCTTTGTCCGCTCTCTTATACAATGTAGAGGCGGTAAAGGAAATCCGATCATATTGTTATTTTATCTGAGTCTGCAAAAGTCCTTCAGAAATACCTGAATGGTATGGACGAAAACTCGGAGAAGGAGTACAAGAAATACAGCAAATCGTAAACGAAAGTAATGGAGTGCAGTCAGACAAAGTCAGATGAAGCAGGAAATTTTAGATTAGGAGCTGAAGTCTTAAAGGAAGTAAGTTAGAATAACTAACGAGACAGAAGTAAGGAGCATATAATATGCAGACTAGCAGAAGTGAGGAAAGCCTTTCTTAACAAAAGAAATTTGCTGAATTCGAACATTGATATAGGGATTTAAAGATGTTTCTGAAGACTTTAGTCTGGAGCATGGCATTGTATGGAAGTGAATCATGAACGCTAACTAGCTCAGAAAGAGAGAAAACATTCTCACACACGATTGATAAATTTGAGATGGGTAGATCGAATAATAAATGAAGAGATACTGAATAGAATTGGAAGTAGGAGGTCGATTTAGCTAAATTTGACCAGAAGAAGAGATAGAATGATAGGAAACATCTTAAGACACACAGTACTTGTTCATTTAAGTTTCGAGGGAGGTGTAGGCGGTAATAACGGCAGACCAAGGTTTGAATATGACAAACCGATTAAACCAGACGTAGGATGTAGTAGTTACATAGAAATGAAAAGATTAGCACAAGATATGTTGGCGTGGAGGGCTGCATCATACCAGTGTATATGCTGAACTCAAACAAGAACAACAACTGTAGAATGAGATTTTTCGCCTAATCGTGCAAAAATACTCATATTCTTGAAACGACAGCAATAGAAATCTCAGCCCGGAAATCAAATAAATATTATAGACAAAAGAATGTACACATCATAAAGGAGAAATTGCAATCTGAACACCGTGACAGGACTTATGAAGTAGAACAATGTAGGCTTAGTAGAATGGAGTGTAGATTATTAAATTCTTAAGTTATTCCGTGTTTCATGTTGTATGTTCTCCTACATAAAATAAACGATGAATATCAAAATATCAAAATCGTTTGTATTCATATAGATACAACAATGGGAACTCTAGGAGGTGGGTTGAACGGAAAATTGTATCAATGCTCTTCAAGTTAAAACCAAGTATGGGCCTAGTTTGTGGCTTGAAGTGCGATTAGCTGGCATATGGCTGCACAATTTCGATATACGTTATGAGCACGTGCTTGATATAAAGTTTGATTAATGATTTCAATTGGCACAAAATTGATAGTGGATAGGGTTGCTAATGCTAAAACATGTTAAAAACCAGTTTATAAACTTGCTTGGGCGAAAACCTACTTGTTGATTAAATGATTGTTATGTGAGATGAGCAACTATTATCAGCTGATAGGAAAGATTCTACAACTCGATGAATAAGATATCTATTAATGAAACGTAAGAATAAATTGAAGACCGCCGAGGCCTCGAAAAGCTAATTACGTTGTGGTAAATTAACTTATGCAGGCTGAGTACACACATTAAAAATAGAGAAATAGTACTGGAAAGTGATATTAACACCAAACTCAGCTAAATCCTTAGATTTCCACGCACATCTAACAAGACGTGAGCATCAAATCATGTTGATGATGATGATGATGATGAACGTAATTAATCAGAAGAAGAAGAACATTATTTAAGAAGATTGGGTAGTTGTGGTAAAAGTATAATTATTACGCATTCCTGATTATGGATTTGGAGTTTGGATGATGGTTTAACTGTCGTAGAGTTAGGGGCATACAATATTAAGGTTTTAAAGTGAAGAAACCCAACAGTACTCAAATAACTTATATTTCAAGAAAAATGATTACAACAAGCTATCACAAAATTAATCATTATAATATAAAAAGGTAAAAAAACTAAATATACACAAGTTGTTACTTGACAAAAACGAAGATTAAATAACATATAGCGGAATGTGAATTAATCTCAGGGCGGAGTGTTATAAATGTGCTAATTAGTTCACAGTGACACACTGCAACATTATGTCATTAACTGTGGTGTTTTTCTTAGAATGTCTCTAGTTTGAAACTCAGTTCAATTTATTTAATTTGGTGCGCGAAGGTGATATTGAAAGTGCTTAAACTGATTCGCTATAATCAAATACAAGTGCTTGCCTATTGCGCAATTCAGTACTCGAGTTCTCCGATACAGGTGATTGATTCTGTGTTGAAGTGAACGGTAATCAATTCAAACTGGATTGAATTTATAACTGTACATAATAATTTCTAAACTTTATTATTTCATAAGAGTGATTAACAATTTATCTGTTCGTCGATAATAGCAGTGTCCAATGGATAAACTCTTGAGCAGCTATATTTTTCTGTCAAGTGCAAGTGGAAAGCAACCACAATACGTGAACTAGCTTTATTTTCATTATTTCTAGAAGCCAGTACCTATGAACTCTGACTTATTCTTTTCTTTCTTAATTCGATGATACTCGATTATTCAACTTCTTAAATGGCATTTAAATTCTGCTATCTACAAGTGACAAGTAAAGTTCTGACTACTTCAAACTTCGTGATACGTCAATATCAAAGTCAGTTGTTGGTGCCGAATGAATGTGTCGGAGGACTGTGTAAATGCGGACGCTCGTATGACTAAATCACGAGTGATTACCCCGTTGCAATATCGTCAGAGAGCTTCGAGGTCGTCTACAGCTTCAGGTACCTCAAGTGTTTTAAATGTGCTAATAGACTTTGATATTTGGCAAGTGTTTAAACATTTTTCAACGGATTGTGGAACTTATATTTCTCACCATAAAGTGTTGTAAATGTGCTAATTATTTCAAAGTGACACACTGCAACATTATGTCATTAACTGTGATGTTTTTCTTGGAATGTCTCTAGTTCGAAAATCAGTTCAATTTATTTAACTTGGTATCGTTGTCCGCACTTACGCGAGAGGTAGCGTGGGTAGGAGCTCCCTAACATCGGCTTGGTATATGATTTTAGTTCTTATACGAGCTCTTATCGGCAGTTTGAATAAATTATACTAGTATTTGGTTATTTAGTATATATACTTACATATTTGCATATATCCACAATTGTTTATTACCTAAATACTTGCTACTACAATTTCGACTCGTACACTGTTTTCGTTCTTTTAGAAGGTAATTATAATTTTGTTTTAACAGACTGGTTTTACGTTAACTATTTATATAAATTGACATAACTATTACTAAATATTATGAAAAGTAACAAAAATCCTTGGCATTACAAATACTTATTACAGTACAAAACAAATGTTAACATGATTTGTAAACTTCATTATTTTGAGTCATTGTCCTGTTCACTCATTTCTTTCAACTTCTTGCGAAAAACATTCACTGCATACTACTTTTGTTAGTCCAGTGTGCTCTTTGCACGTTGAGCGTTTGCACGCATCACAGCGAGCTGACGTAAATCGGTTTTTCGATCTGGGAGTAGGCACATCTTGGTTTCCGCCCGGAACGTCTGAAAATATATACAGTAAACGCCATAGCTTTTTTTTTGTAATGATTATAAACAAGTTTTACAAAGTGTCCAATTAGATACTTGTAAAAATGTAGAAGTGAGAACTGTTAGCAATACTTACCTGGGGCTGCTGGTGTCGCATTTCTGACGGGAAGTTCTTGTCGAAAGATATTTTTGATGGAATTTCTGAGACCGATTGACAGAATATCGACTAAAGCACGTCTCAACAGACGTGGCTTTACGATTTCCAGGGCAAGATTCTTCAATCCAGCTCAAAATAAGAGATTCACTAGGCCTATTAGCCATTATAATTTCACTGTGATACTGTTTACTAAAACATTACACTAGTACGGAATGCGCAAAAACTGTGACGCCAAAGGTATCGAGGCTAGAATGCTCCTAACACTGCCTGTGACGCGACCGGTATCGTAGCGAGGCGCGCACTAACACTCCAGACAGAACGCACTTCCCCCACTCCTCCACGTGACACGTGTGCGTGAATCATCGCGTAACGAAGGAAAACATGTGACTCATAAACACATTTGAGAATACCTGGAGTTTGAAAAGTTTGAGTCTTAAACCAAAAAACTTTTCTTAATAAGGAATGTTTTTGTTAGGGGCTACCTAACAACGATACCGATGGCGGGTTAAACTGCTTTACTATAATAATACAAGTGTTTGCTTATTGCGCAATTCCATACTAGAGTGTTCCGATACAGGTGATTGATTCTGTGTTGGAGTGAACGGTAATCAATTTAAACTGGACTGAATTTATAACTGTACATAATAATTTCTAAACTTTATTGTTTCATTAGAGTGATTAACAATTTACCAGTTCGTCGCTAGTAGCAGTGTCCAATTGATAAACTCTTGAGCAGCTATACTTTTTGTGTCAAATGTAATATTATTTATTCTGGAAAGCAACCACGAACAGTGTACAATACGTGAACAAGCTTTAGTTTCATTATTTCCAGAAGCCAGTACCTATGAACGGTGACTTATTCTTCTCTTTCTTAATTCGATGCTACCCGCAACTTGAAGTTCTTAAATGACATTTAAATTCTTCTGTCTACAAGTTACAAGTAAAGTTCTGACTACTTCAAACTTCGTGTTACGTCAATATCAAAGTCAGTCGTTGGTGCCCAATGAATGTTTCGGGGGACTGTGTGAATATGGACGCTCGTATGAGTAAATCACGAGCGATTACCCGGCGGCAAGATCGTCTAGAACTTCAGGTACGAGATATGTTCGACCACATATTGGACGGACTTGGATATTCCAGCTCCACTCTATGGTGACGAAAGGAGCGTGCAGAACGGATTCGATTCCATGGTGACAAGGAGACCTGGGAGTACGAGGTTACCTAGTAGGCGATTCTGAAGATGACGAATATCTACACCAAGGTGATATGCAATTCAACCTGCATTTAATTGGAATAAACTAATTTCTTTAAAGAAATCTCAATTTTCTTGTAGATAGGATCTATCCTCCTATACCAAGCCCTAGCTAACTTTCACCTAGGATTGCGCTGAGAAATGTCTTGTGCGCTTTTAAAATCAGCAGTAGAGTTGGGCTATTTTTTACTGGTACAGTTTATAGAGAAACAATCAGGCATTAACAGTAACCTCTAACTCGATACTTCTCTCGTAAATGAGAACACAGCGAAAAGTAAAAGAAAAAACGCCCCTTTAATTCCAACTCAGGGCAAGTATTCGTTTCTTTCTTTGTTAACAAAACTCCTTCAGTGTTGGTCTATGGAGAAAAGAGAAGTTTGAATGTAGTTCAAAGCTGGCAATCACTGGAAGTGAGACACAAAGTTAGTTGTCAAACGCTTCCCTTTCCTTCACAAAACTACGGAGAACTTGGCTGGTGACACGATACCACAATAGTCGTTGTGAGAAGCCACTTCTCACTTAGAGAGAATTTCACTTTAAATCTCTCTTCCAATCTACGAGTATATCAGCACCTTTCGACTTCAACAGCAGACTTATGGCTTTTGCTACTTTGCACACTTACCACTGTTGTCCGAATGAGGTGAAATCGCAGTATACCCTGTTTATATTCAACATGCTATTTAACAAGAGGATGCCGGGTTCAATTTCTCGTCAGAAAGTCACAAAAACAGACAGTTCTAGCCCTTCAGGAAAGCAACTCAATTTTGCAAACATCCTAGGGATATGAGTTACGAATTTTAGGTGAATAACAGATAATAAAGAATGAGAATATATTCTTTATTTATTCTTGAAAATTACAATCCTTTCCTTAATCATCGTTATCCGGTCGATTAGTTTACCAGTTTGCCCTTTTTACCACTATGAGCGTTAATGTGAATCAATGCATTTTTCACTTAAGCCCTTTTAACTACACTTGGTGTGGAAACGTTGAAAGGTCAGCTGAGGGTATTGAACCAAGGAACACATTACATAAAGAATTATCTAAGTTAATTTGGTTAGGATTTGAATCAAAAGAAACCGAGTAAAGAAACAAGCGATTTTAGGCGGTTTTATCGGAACTGCATTTAGGCCGAAAGTTACTTTCAAATGTTGTCCTCAGTTTGGTAGAGATACCAAGACTCACAACTTGAAAAATCTCCGGGCCTTTTAGCCGTTTCGCGTTCGACACAACTGAGGAAACTACATAATTTTACGTTTCTCTTAGTGTGGGGACCTATACTTTGTCTGCTAAGAAATGTTTTCAACGAGATTTCCACTTCCGGAGGTGCACACGGCGCTGAGGTTCGCTCATCCTGTACGAAAAATGAGTACCAGGTTGATTCCTGGGGGCAAAGTCGACCGAGCGTAGAGCTAACCACTGTACCCCACAAGGTGTGGAGGTTACGGATAGTGGAAGCCTTTCACCAGTTCCAGGGCCTTCATGGCCTGTACGGAGATGACTTTGACTTGCTATTTAATACCATTCAATACATTTAATTATCAAAGAAAATTAATTACAAATTCTTCAACACTTTTCTAGCAAATGGATTTCCCTACAGTACATCAAGTTATGAACAAATATTTGTTCAGTTTCGAAACTCCAAATTCCATATAAGCTAAACTGTAGACAAACTTCTGCTACTTCTGAAGTAAGCCACAATGACTGATCCAAAATAATGAAAATAATTATATCATGGCATATATGTCAGAAAGTCCGGCTCATTGACTGAATAGTCAGCATTCAGGCCTTCGCATTAGAGGGTCCTAAGTTCGATTTCCGTCCAGGTAGGAGATTTTAATGGCATCTGATTAATTCTTCTGGTTTCGGGACTGGGTGTTCGTGTTTTTCGCAACACTCTCCTCTTCATAATCACACAACACACTACACTACCAACCACCACAGAAATATGCAATAGTGCCTACATCCCTCCACATAGGGTTAGCGTAAGGAAGGGCATCGGGATGTAAAACAGGGCATATATATACATAGGTACATGCTAGGCAGTTCACACCCGCGACCGGACAGTTGTGTGATAAAAGGTAGAAGGGCAAGAAGATATTTGCCGGAAACAGCTTAGACGTTCCTTAAGTGACTTATATACTGGGAATAAACTGTAATTCATAGACCTTGTGGGGGAGTTGAAACCCAGTTCCTGCCGGATTCTAAACAGCTCTGGCATTTGATGTGTTAGAGCGCGAATCACACCGTAAATTCTACATTTTCACACTATATTTGTAGATTTGTTCTGATGATAATTTAATTCACCTAAACCAGCAAATTCATTCTTTTAAGATGAAGTTCATTTTAAGACGAAAAAGTGAAGAATAAGCTTTACATATCATATATAATCAAATTGTGATTTTCATTTTAAGGTGAAGTAAAATAAATACCCATTGTCTGTTAACTCTTCAAAATAATAATCGAAGAGATATGATCGGACGACGATGAAGGTATTGACAAAACGTCAGAAAAGTGTCACGACGTATATGAAGATGCAAGGTACCCTACGCCCCATAAATCTAATTCTTTCGGTGGTGGAAGAGAACAGTAGTGAATGAAGAAGGTCAGATACATGAGATGAAAGTGAAAGCTTGACAGGAGTAAGTTCAAGCAATCCCACACTCATATTTGAAATGGATCGGCTAATAGTTCTGTTCTGTTATATTGAACCCTTGAAATTACCATTCCATCGTTGGTCGGCCACAGCTGCTACAGCAGAGCAATATTGAACTCTTAAATCATGGGTCGTTGCGGGAAGAAATTCGGTCACGATCTTAACCAAACGATGGGGTTCAGAAGAGAGCCTAACTACTTGAAATGAGGAGCAAATATGTGCTTACTGACTTTTATTAAATTCGAAATGGCACGACAACATTATTATTTTAATATAAATCATTGAAGAAAAAAATTATAAATCATTTATTATTGAATGTTTCAAACGCAGTCACATTGCATAGCGTTGCTTTATTGCTCACAATATCGAAGAGTTGCTTCGGAGAAAGTAATAAATTAGTGGACAGTGAAACTGAAAAACTGAAAAAGGAAAGACCTGAAAACCGGGCACCTATTACTCCAAACGAGAACTGAGAATTAATCCACACGATCCGTGGAAAATCTGACTTTCAACAAGTAGAACGCCTGATTTCCTCTCAATTAAGGTTATCCACCAGTCGAATACCCTTACGGATACGGAACACCCGCCAAATGGACCCTTAATCGAACCAAATTGACTATCAGTTGCTTTGGATAGGTTGCGAAATATTATGGGAAAGCATGGTGTTCACTACGAGTTAACAGCATCATTCACAATTGAAATAAAATGCCACCATGTATTTGTAATTCATGACACCCTTAAGTGATAAAATAATCCCGATGCTAAATATGCATCACCCAAACAGCTGTTCAGAAGAAACCAACAACAACATGATTCATGAGGATCTTACGTTACATCGTTCTGAAGGAACAAAACTGCGAAATGCAGGAAACACTTATTCATCACGCAATTAGAAGAAATGCCAAACACTGAAGTTAATTAAAAAGTGGTAAATCACTTGAAAAGTATTATTATCGAACCGATTTTCAGGTTAGAAATGGTTATGTTACGCTTAATAAAATTACCAGTCCACATTGAAAAATACAACAAACTTAAGGAATTCTTTCCTTTTTAAACAATGACTACCATTAGAGATCCATCTACTTATTGTTTGTCCCAACAACCTACCTACAAAGTTAGCACTTAATCGAACTCAACTACGTATAAAAATGAAAGAACGACAAAGATTGAAAAATAAAATAATATTACCGGTTGACGAATCGAAACCACATTCGCAACTCAAGTCTCACAGTAATACATTGAGTGTCAATATGCACACTATCAAAACGAAACGGACGTCAGAACGACAAAACAATTAAGTCCGTAAAATAAAATAAAATATCGAAGTTATTTAAACTCAACACGCGTGGAGAATTACAGTAAACTGTTCCATCACCATTTAGAAGAAATCCAATGTTGGGCAACCCTCATTCGCCGATAACGGTTCCATATCTTAGGGAGCACCTTCCAGCTGTTGGGAGCTGCGTACGAGTTGGCCTCATTATTACCGATCTAACCCTCTTCATTTTTCATATTTTACGTTAGGTGCTACCTTCGTCCAGGTCACTTCCAAAAAACAAAAAACAAACATCTAATCTGAGACTTGAGTATGTACAGCTGACATCCCAGACCTATCGTTGGGCTCACTTAAAATCTGTACATCCTAACACTAATCTCTATGTACACAATACCTTCCAAATTCTATCGTCGAGCGTGAACTAGGACGTCTCATCATCAGTATACTCCTAGGAAAACATGTGACGTCCTAAATCTATTGTTGGGCGGAAAATGGGTCGTATTATGTTTCCACTGGCATATCAGGCGAACTAGTAATTTCAAACAAACTCTGACATTTCAGTAATAACCTGGTCAGACTAATAACACACAACGGAACGACGTCTCTTACTCATAAACAAACGCAAGTCGAAAAATGCAGTAAGTCTCTATCTCGTTACAAAACGTGAGCTCGAAAATAAATATACGTGACGAACAATCCCCCAAATCAAACACGATCTCAGCATGCGCAATGAAGTTTTAGGGAAGAATATAATAATTCCCAACACACGTCTACCATTTAGTGGATGTATTCAAAATCATCACTACCGCACTGGAAACCCTCAAATCGCCTACCGTCAATTTCAAAGATTTATATCTATGACTATCCAATGAAACGAAAATCAATAAATTTACACTGTCAAACAACACCATCCGTGTATTCTAAATGCTCTTTAATCCTTGAGGTCACATTATCTTAATATTCATACTGACTTTACGTAACTAGTCACTTGACTTTTACTACCAAGACTTTTAATCTTTACTAGAATCGTTTTCACTTGGGACCTTACTAGAAATCTACGGTGCCTCACACAGTAGTCGTCTCAATTTTCGAATTGTTAGCGGAAAACACTACAGCCTGCTACAATACAGCCTGTCACACAAATCCTTCCTCGGCAACCATAGCCTGTCTCAAAACTCATTCTCCTCGCCTTATCCCAGCAGTATTACTTAAAATCCAGGCTCCCTTTCACCTTCAGTATTCCTATCCCTCTCATCTCCACATATAAAAATTCTTCTCTCTCAATCCATCTTTCTTATATTTCCAAGACCCTTTTCATATTTCAATCCTCTTGTGAAAACAATAACCATTATAAAATACATCTCTTTATTTTACTGTTACTACAACTTTCGGACCTCGAGAATACAAGAACACACCGCGATTTTCCGTATCATCGACATACACGATGTCACAAAATTTTTCCTCCCATGAATAAAACATAACTCTATCGAATTTCACTGGAATTTTCTAAATGCCTGCGATCCTTGTAAAACATACTTGTTAAATGCACTTTTAACATAAGAAAATTTTATCCCGCGGTAGACATTATTATTAATATTATTATTATTATTATTATTATTATTATTATTATTATTATTATTATTAATTTCGACAAAATTTCTGAATTCAAATGATATTAGAAATTAAGACATTCGCTACGACTATTTTACCATTATCGCTTTCCTAATTTTCCTCACTTTGGACAATATCTCATAGAACATTAACACCAGATTTAAACGTAGCATTTTACAGTTTCTTGACGTGAAATGTACGAAACTAAGATTTTCACACGCTGACCAAAATTATAACACTTCTCGCCTGATAATTACAAATATCAACCCGACCCACGTCTTAAAAAATTGGTTGGGACAAACAAAAAAATGTCTAACTACAACATAATACAAAATATAGACAGACCTGCAATTGACGTCATCTCCAGTATTCTGGCTACATTTGCCAGCTGACCTCGTGCTTAGCCGCACATTGGTACAGGGAACATCATCTTCTCAAACATATCTATCTTACAAATACTGCCTTTTCACACGTTATTAAATGACAACACAAATCACGCACTTTCTTCGTTATAATTTGTACACCAAACCTCCTTCGTTCTGCAGTCAACTGCGACTGTCTCCCTTCTCCCCAGAGTCGGGTTTATGTCACCCTAATACAACAGGTGTTCAACAGATAACGAAATCAGAACTACTCTGACTAGCTTCCCAACTCCCTTAACACTTTCCAACACACACGAGGTGATACAATAAAAATCTGCTTTTTATGTACTTTAACAGACGCCTATGCTTTCACAGTTGGTCGGCAAAAGTTCAGAAAAATTTCTATCACCTTCCCTTTCTAACAGAAGAAATGGACCTCAGCTACGAACATGTACTAAGTTATTTGTAGATTAATCTTATACAATTTTCTGCTGGGGACGAGCGTAAGCTTCCGCTACTTCATAACCCAGATCGACACTGAGAAAAATGCAGAGGGGGGTTTCTTTTATAGTCTTAGGAGTGACGCTACTCACACCACTAAGCTTGATTACGTAATCTGCTAATTTCGCGTCCAATAGACCGATTTTCATGAAACTCGTTTCAGAATTCCGGACAGATTTGCTATTTATTTAGATGTTAATCTCATAATTTTACCACACTCGCAACAGGTGAAATAAATTATTTCTGCCCGGGCGTTTCGCGGGTTTTCTTCATCCATTGACCTAGGCACGTGGAGCTAGTCCTCGGATCTGACGCTGTTTTGTACTTAGGCTTAACTGCATTTATATTTACCCCGGGGGCTCTGTCTTCACGTAGGGTTTAAGAATAATTTAGATTATTTATTTCTGTATTTACTGTGTTGCCAAAATCTCTCGTTACGCAGAATTCCGTGAATTTGAAGAATTGTTGTGTACTCGAAGTCCACCGAAATGTCACGGTATTTCACGAGCTTACCGCGGGTAAGATCGTTCCCACGCGACAGCGAGGCTCTGGAAGTGCGACATGGCTGCTCTCAAAAATAAAAGTAACTTGTTATTTGAAATAAACATTGAGAAAAATAAAAAATATTTATCTCATCGTAGAATTATGGGTTCAATATAGCCATACAGTTTTGTTGATAAACACGCGCACTTTACACTTTTAACCTGTCTTCAGTCATAGGTCCAATCCAGAACATAATTAGAAGGGCATATCTGAATTGAATACACACCCTGTGGTAAGAAGCGGCTTTAGAGCTGAGCCGTCATGGTTCTCAACCTGGCAACGTTAGGAAACCACAGGTCACCTAGCTTGGTCTGACATTTCTTCCACTTACTTTTCCAGGCTCCGTCCTTTCACCTTTCCCGTCTAACCTTCCTTAGTCAAACTTTATTCTCTGCCGCCTCCGACTGCAGTAGATTTGTGACATCTAAAGTGTATTTCAGCTAACTAACTCACTGGACCTTCGCTTTCTGATTAGAGATTTTTGTCTGGTGTATGTGTGGGAATGTCGCACCGACACATTCAATTCTTATGGTGACGAGGGGCTGAAACTTGGGAAAAAGTGACTGTGGTCTTAATTAAGGTATAGACGCAGCATTTGCCTGGTATGAAAATAGGAAACCACGTAAAACCCTCTTCGAAGTTACGAACAGTGGTGTTCGAATGATAGCTAACAGCTACGTGTCTCAGACCATGTAGCCAGCTAGCAAGAATTAAGACGCGCTGATAGAGACAACGACCTTCTTATTCTTCTTATTCTTCTTTCCTCTTATTTTTCTCCTCGGCTTGTTCTCCTTCTTCTGCTGCTACTTCTGCTTTTATCCCGAGTTGTTGCTCATTTCGCTCCCGTCCGGTGCCATGGCAAAAAGGTTAGCGTGCTGGCCTTTGGTCCAGGGGTTCCGTGGTTCGATTCCCGGCCTGTTCGGGGATTTTAACCTTCATTGGTTAATTCCAATGGTTCCAGGGCTGGATGCGTGTGCCGTCTTTATCATTAGAATTCATCACACCATCACATCATCATTCACCATTCTCACAAACGCGCAGGTCGCCTACAGGGTGTCAGACCTGCACCAAGCCTCTCCGGAGGCCACGCGCCATAAAAAGGAAAATCTTGCTCAACACTTTGAAGGTGTCGGTTATGAGTAGATTAGCTGACGTCGAGGCAGACCACTGTCGTATTTCCTTCAGGCATGGACAGAGCCCTTGTCTGCATCCTGTCCTTTTCTTGAAAGAGGAACCAAAGTAGTTGTTGTGCTGTCTTTCACATGGTCAAGCTATCTCATATTTTGTTAATGATAACTGCATGTAATCTGCTTTGCCCTCAACACGCTAGTATGCCTCTACATATCTCACGCTTCAATAGCACAAAAGAATTAGGTCTTCGTTTTTCATACTGGAAAAGGGAAAGTATCTAAAGAAGAGAAACTTGTTATACACAAATTTACGACGTAGCCATTCGTGTGATGTGGGTTATAAGCGTTTATTTTCTCAAGTTTTTGTTTTACAACAGGTTAATTGTAACTCTAATTTCACAATAGTTCAACAATTACATTACACCTATTGCTTAAGTCCTTCTGTTTTACGTGTGACACATATGTTTCATATTTCATGAGATTTTCCTAAATCATTTTGTGTTCTATTACTTCTTACTATTCTTTGAAGAACCTCAGTTGTCTTTTTCTTTCTGATTTTGGCCACCTAATGGCAATGTGCATTCATCTTGATCCTTCTGTTCTTGACTTCCAACTTCCTCAACCCCTCACTTCATTGTTTCCTTTCCTTTTGTGTCCATATGTTATTTCACTTCCGCTTGGCCTTCTTGTGGAAAACTCTGAAATTTTGTATCAGTCTTCTATAAATTTTTCTGTCTTGTATTATACCTTCTGTTATTCCAATCTCAGTCATATATTTTTTGATACACTGGTTGTCATTCTTGCTCTTGTACACCTGTTTAAACATTCATTTTGACAATATGCTGTTATCCATCCTCATTGTGTGACCACAAATTGTAAGTCTCGTCCTGCTCGTCGCATCTGAAATCCTTTTATTTTTCTTCGTCCTTGTCTAGATCTTTATTCCTCCTCTGTCTAAAATCTCCTTCTACCGTTTTCAATGTTCCCCGGATTATCCTCAATTCTGTCCATTCTATGTTCTCTATTTCTCCTGTTTACATGGGGGGCATACACACTCTCTGGATTGATGGCTGTATTGTAACTCTCGTTCCTTTCCGATCCCGGCGGTATTAGGTTGCGAGGCCGAGGTAGTCTTTCATTTTCACACCGGCCATGGTACTTGTCTTTCTTTGGTCGATGCCTTCATTTTTCAAAATGTCGGATACCTTCCATTTTTTTCTTTCTGATTACTGTTAATAGAGGATGGTTGTCGAGTTGTACTTCCTCTTAAAATTACAATCAACACCACCATCACTTCTACGGAGTACATACGCCATTGTTAAGGTATTATTCAATTTTAAGCAATTCAAAAAAAAGTATGAAGTGTTATAGGAAATTGTACTTAAACTAAGTAGGTTATGCTGTGACTACCACAGTCATGTGGGACCGTTGTCTATTTTCTTTTATGTGAGACATATTGTATTCATCCTTTAATTTAATATGGGATTGCCCCACGATATATTTATGAGTGAACTTTAAGTGGGCTTATGAAATAAACTTCATCTGGTCCATTGAACCCTTAAATGTTCAATTTATTATTTCTTCTAAATATGATATTCTTTTTTTTTTGCTAGTTGCTTTACGTTGCACCGACACAGATAGGTCTTATGGCGACGATGGGACAGGGAAGGAAGCGGCCGTGGCCTTAATTAAGGTACAGCCCCAGCATTTGCCTGGTGTGAAAATGGGAAACCACGGAAAACCATTTTCAGGGTTGCCGATAGTGGGGTTCGAACCTACTATCTCCCGAATACTGTACACGGCCACACTTAAGCGACTGCAGCTATCGAGCTCGGTGATGTTCTTTCGTTCCAAATGTAACACATTGTTTTCAGAAATATATTTAAGTATTATTCGTCAAAATATTGTTAAATATTGTTTGATAAGTGAAACTATTAAGACTTTTGAAGTTTTACGTACAAGCATATTCAAAGCTGTGCGATTACTCTAACTAATGCCACACTTCAATCTTAGGAATGTCCTTACTCACGAATTCCCTGAGTAGACATTTTAATTGTTTTACCTCACCATCTTAAAGTTCACACGACTCGAGCTGATAGCATGAAAAATCATAAAATAAAAGATTGTTAATTTTTAATACACTAGCGAGCCCTAGCGAGTTCGTTTGCAAAACAGAAGTACATACACAGTTGTAAAATCGTGGAGCAGGTATAGCAAGTAAGTAAATTCTCCTTCGCGCATATGCAATGCTGGGCATGTGAGGGTTAAATGTGTTTGAGTTTTCATCTAACTGATACTATATTACTTTCAGCACATGAATTGTTTGGTTCCATATTAATTTTCTTATTATAAATGCTGCTTAACCGTTTTACTACATCATATTAATATTTGCCTTTCAAGGCATTGAGGCATTCATAGCTTTTCAACGTTTTCTCCAGCACCGTGCCCGGCTCCATGGCTAAACGGTTAGTGTGATGGGCCATGGTCACAGCGGACCCGTGTTCGTTTTCCGGCAGGGCAGGATATTTAACCATAATTGGTTAATTCCGCTGGCACGGGGTTTGGGTGTATGTGTTGTCTTCATAATCATTTTATCCTCATCACGATGCGCAGGTTGCCTACGGGAGTCAAATCAAAAGAACTTCACTTGGCAAGCCGAACTTCTCTTCAGACACTCCCGGCACTAAAAGCCATACACCATTTCATATTATGATTGTTGTGTATTATAATTTAATTCCGGTGTTTAAATTTCATTCTTGCTGTATTATACCTTTAATCATCATCATCATCATCATCTGTTTACCCTCCAGGGTCGGCTTTTCCCTCGGACACAGCGAGGGATCCCACCTCTACCGCCTCAAGGGCAGTGTCCTGGAGCTTCAGACTCTTGGTCGGGGATACAAGTGGGGAGAATGACCAGTACCTCGCCCAGGCGGCCTCATCTGCTATGCTGAACAGGGGCCTTGTGGAGGGATGGGAAGATTGGAAGGGATAGGCAAGGAAGAGGGAAGGAAGCGGCCGTGGCCTTATGTTAGGTACCATCCCGGCATTTGCCTGGAGGAGAAGTGGGAAACCACGGAAAACCACTTCCAGGATGGCTGAGGTGGGAATCGAACCCTCCTCTACTCAGTTGACCTCCCGAGGCTGAGTGGACCCCGTTCCAGCCCTCATGCCACTTTTCAAATTTCGTGGCAGAGCCGGGAATCGAACCCGGGCCTCCGGGGGTGGCAGCTAATCACACTAACCACTACACCACAGAGGCATACCTCTAATCAATACATTTAAAACTAGTCTTATTTTGTTACCGCTAGTTTGAGAGGATTTCTGATCCGACTGAAATTGTATACCATTCTGACGAAATCTCTTGGCCTGTGTATGTGCAGAATGCTTTATATTTATAATTATTAAAGAAATATGTAACATTGTGATTGGCCAAAGAACTCGCCAGTACTTCAAGGCCACCTCACGGTCTACCGTCTGGCATGTGTGGGACGGGAATTATAAAGGGCCCACGCGGAACAAAATAATATAGAACTAAATATGTAAATTAAATACACGACAGTAACTCTAAAGCTACAAAATATTTGGTAAAAATAGAGCCTTTGGCTCCGCTGTTTGAGTCACGCAATCGTGAGCTTACATTAGGGAGAGAGTCCGACTCGTTGGCTGAACGGTCAGCGTACTGGCCTTCGGTTCAGAGGGTCCCGGGTTCGATTCCCGGCCAGGTCGGGGATTTTAACCTAAATTGGTTAATTCCTACGGGACGGGGGCTGGGTGTATGTGTTGTCTTCATCATCATTTCATCCTCATCACGACGCGCAGGTCGCCTACGGGAGTCAAATAGAAAGACCTGCACCTGGCGAGCCGAACCCGTCCTGCGATATCCCGGCACTAAAAGCCATACGACATTTCATTTCATTAGGGAGAGAGTGGGTTCAGGCCCACTGTCAGCAGCTCTGAAGGTGATTTACCGCGGTCCTTTGTTCACACCAGAAAGATTCGTGCTGTGCCTTCTTATCCCGCGATAGGCCTATTTGTGTCGGTGCGACATAAAACAAATAGTAAAACAAAAAGTCCCTAAAATATCCTTCATCGTCACAATAAAGACATACACAAGATTTCACCTCACACATAACTGACAGGTAATATAAATCCTAAAAGTGAACGTTCAAGAAAGTCCCCAGCCACCACATAGAGCAATTTTATATCAAGACACATTCTTCTTGTTGTAGTGCCTTCTCCGTTACTGAAGGTTGGCCACAATCACAGCGAAGTCTGTACGTTCGGCTGTCCTCATCAGGCTACTGGAATCTAGACCTGTCCAATCCCGTATGTTCCTCAGGCAAGACCGCGACCCCTACGTCCATCAATTTTACCCTAATGATCAATGTAAGTAAGCCTTCGTGGCCCAGTGCGTCGACCTCTCACCGCTGGATACCGTGGTTCAAATCCCGGTCACTCCATGTGAGATTTGTGCTGGACAAAGCGGAGGCGGGACAGAATTTATTCCGGGTACTCCAGTTTTCCCTGCCATCTTTCATTCCAGCAACACTCTCCATTCTAATTTCATAGCATCTATCACTCATTAATAAATCACTTTGGGAGTGGCGACCGCAACGTATTAATAGCCTATATTTGCTTCATTCATTACATCCCTGACACGGTCAATGACTGGAAAACAGGTTGTAGATTTTCATTTTTTCATTTTCATCAATTTAAGTAGGTTTAACTTTTAATTCCTCACAATATGGTTTGTCCACGAGATCCGCAACATTCTTCGGAACACCCACATCTAGAAGGCATTTGTTCTCTTAATGGCGTTACATTTCAGAGTCCATGTTTCAGAAGCACTGTGACGTAACTCAAAGCTGAGGCTTCTATCACGCAGTCAATTGCTCATTTGCAGAAATCTAGTACACGGATCTGACCTATTTATAATGAATACTGCGAATCAGCACGCCTTTTTATTCTTTTATTTAGTCAGTTTGCCGTCCAGGTTTGGTCTCTCTCCAAAGTCAACGAGGGATCTCACCTCTAACGCCTCAAAGGCAGTGTCCTGCAGCGTGAGAATTTTGGTCGGGAATACAACTGAGGATGATGAGCAGTGGTCTTATGAGGGAAGGGAAGAATCGAAGAGATAGGGAAGGAGGAGGGAAGGAAGTCACCGTGGCCTTAGGTTAGGTAACATCTCGGCATTTCCCTGGAAAAGATGTTGAAAACCACGGAAAACCACTTCCAGAATGGCTGAGGTAGCAATCAAACTCCCTATACTCAGTTGACATCCCCAGGCTGGGTTGACCCCTGTTCCAACCCTCGTATCACTTTTCAAAACTTCGTAGCAGAGCTGGGAATCAAACTTGGGCCTCCACGGGTGGCAGTTAATCATACAAACCACTGCACCACAGAGACAGACAATTATTGATTCAATTAAATTAAATTGTTCTGTTTTAAATTCCCATTTTCAATCACTTCACTCATTCCTTCGAAAACTAGTTTGTCGCTAACGTTTTTTAAAATGCTTAATTTTTGGGGGATATGTATCCTTCAGGGCTACATTTGTAAGAGATGAAATGAAATGTTGTATGGCTTTTAGTGCCGGGATATCCCAGGAGGGGTTCGGCTCGCCAGGTGCATGTCTTACTATTTGACTCCCGAAGGCGACCTGCGGGTCCTGATGAGGATGAAATTGATGATGAAGACAACACATACACGCAGCCCCCCTGCCATTGGAATTAACCAATGAAGGTTAAAATTCCCCGACCCGGCCGGGAATCGAACCTGGGACCCTCTGAACCGAAAGCCAGTGCGCTGGCCGTTCAGCCAACGAGTCGGACCGTAAGAGATTAATGAAATGTTATCCATTCAGTAGTTTATGACATAGATGCACATACTGACAAGCTCAGATGATAGAGCCCTTGTCTTCTGAGCCCCGCTTGGCAAGTTCGATCTTGGCTCAGTCCGGTGATATATGAAGGTGCTCAAATACGTCAGCCTCCTGTCGGTAGATTTACTGCCACGTAAAAGAACTTCTGTGGAACAAAATTCCAGCATCTCGGCGTCTCCGGAAACCGTAAAGTTAGTCAGTTGAACGTAATGTAAATAACATTATTAGATATTTGATTGAAAATAAGGAGCTAGAAGCAAGGTCCAAATGAATTCATTATAAAAATTCATAACAAACACACACATGTATATACAAGGAAATTTGTATTTTTCCTTTATGAATCCTGCTTGTTTAGAAACATTGGTAGCATCAGTCATAACCATGCAATAATTCCTCCAACATAATTTGAGTTTGAGCCTGAAAACCTTTCACGCGGTGCCGGGGTGTAAAACGTAACAATTATTTGGCCCGCAAGGTGAAAACAGTTGAATCACACAGATCTAAATCGTTTATTTGCATGTGACTGAAATAACAGAACTGTTTGCCGCCCGGCGTAAGTCGATTTGCTAATGAATTGCTGCGGTGCCGCATTACAAGTAACTTACTTGAGCACACCGTCAGCGCCAGCTGTGAGTGTTAAGTAACGCAATACGCGTGGTCCCACACAGTCCACTTCGTCGTTTTTCCCAAGTAATATATTAATCAACATTTAGTTTCCACGACCACACTGCATTTGAACTAAACTTTTAGCTTATTTGGCCATATTGGGCAAATATTGAACCCTTTTGGTCCATATTGAGGGATACCTACCTTTCTTACCTACCAGCAAAGTTCATGAGATCTGTCTCTTGGGTCGTATCGGGTTCTTCGTCACTTGCTGAGGTGAAGGTAGGGTTCAGTAATTCTAATCTATCTACTTGAATGAAAGGTCTGTTTAAAAGATTTCTATTTATTCAGGAAATTTTGAAGCATTCTGATATGTCAACGGTATCATAGAAGTCAATTGTGTCCACGGGACACCACGATCATTTTTCATAAAGAGTCAGAACAGTGGTGTGAGCCTTCGACGTAACTGCCTGATGGGCGTTCTTACTAGAAACCATTGTCTCAATTATTAATTACTTAAGAAAGGAAAGTCTGGAAATCCTTAAATTCGGCTATCATGTGAGACCACATGTACCATCATAGTGATTCGTTATGGTCCAGCCCTCGTAACACGAACTCTGGACTCTGGGTATAATTAAGGCCGTCCAATCGGTGTGTGCCACACAGCGGCCATACGACATGGACCACCGGGCGAGTTGGCCGTGCGCGTAGAGGCGCGCGGCTGTGAGCTTGCATCCGGGAGATAGTAGGTTCGAATCCCACTATCGGCAGCCCTGAAGATGGTTTTCCGTGGTTTCCCATTTTCACACCAGGCAAATGCTGGGGCTATACCTTAATTAAGGCCACGGCCGCTTCCTTCCAACTCCTAGGCCTTTCCTATCCCATCGTCGCCATAAGACCTATCTGTGTCGGTGCGACGTAAAGCCCCTAGCAAAAAAAAACAAAAAAACGACATGGACCCTTAATTGAATCGATGTGACCTGCGTCTATGTCATGGACCGACATCTAAACTTCTAAGTTACTTTAAAGTCATTGTGGACGATGACCGCAAGGAAAATGATGCTACAGTGGCATATGGCCCTAATCTGAGTCACTGAGGTTGATGACCCCCTGACCATCTAAGTTTCTAGGCTGAAGTCTAAACACAATTAAGTTACATCGGTTGATGACCAAAGTTTCCACTTTACTATCCCCAGCACATTCACTGCTCAATCAATCAAAGTTAAATAATTACAACAATAGCAATGCCCACAAACTTTGTGGCAGTAAAATCCATTTCCTTCGGATATGTCCCCTTAATCGTTGCTTTACCATTTAAATATTCCCGAGAAAACAAACTAAGATTTCCAGAATGCATCTCCAAGTTATTCGCTTGATTAAAGTTATTTCAAAATGCGGTTTCACTGAATTTAATAATTAAATAAATTTAAATGATTTAACGAAATGTTAAAGAACAACAATTTCTATCTTCGCGGACTCTGGTTTCTTCACAAATTCCTATGCAGCAGTGATGTAAATTCAATCATGTGATGTTTATCTGGCTGGAAAAGAATTGTTACATAATTCATGTCCAGTTATATATCTTGTCTCATGATCTCACACTTTGAATCTAATCTAGTCCTAGCCATTATTAACACTTGGGTATCCTAATAATCTACGTACAAACCAAAACAACTCGCCATATAATTACGATGTCATATCTCGTCATACCATTTTTAAATTTTGCGCACCCCTCACAGACAAACCATAATCACAACAATCGCCCTATATTTTGGACAACCCTGAATTTGGCTACTCTTGTTCCTTATACTCGAAGTTCGTTTTTTCAAATGTTCATTACATGCCCAATTTAACAAATTTACAGTATTCCACAATACTCAGGTTATTACCGGATATGAATTTCAACTAAATTCAACACTTAAAGTTCTCCCCGGCCAAGAATACCATCTCAATTCCACGTGTGTCCCGTTATCTTACGGTGAAACCCTCTCAGCTGAGGCCTCTCGTCCCCAAGTTCGCTTGGCAGTAACATGAAACACCTGGTTTGTTCTACTCGACTGGCTTCTCAAAATGCTCCCTTTTAAACTCTGCCGACATATTTAAACAAATACGATATTCTAACCAACAAAATGCACAGATTATGCTTCAAGATGCCCACACTAATTATACGCGTCGCAAATTAATACGGCCATGGATTTCTATATATTTCTTTCCATTCCCAACATTATAAAATATTCCTCCGGCTTCCATGTCCCGGCTTCAATGACAGGACTCTAACCTGATTCGCACATCTCATTTCAACTCATACGACAAAACTAACCTCTGTTTCCCAACTCCACAACTATCACCGACAAAGAACTGGAATAAAATCCTTACTAGAATTCATGACGTCTAATACGGAAATGCATTAGTGATGAACAGCTTCGCATAACATGATATCGTATTTTTAATAACTTGATTTTTACGAAATATGATTGAAAATTTCTACTAGATCTTTTTATTGTCAGTCAGACACAGTTTAAAATGGGCCTAGAAAACTTTGGTCTCCGTGACCAAACTCATCACACTTCTCTCACCCGACAGCGCGCTTCCACTCGATTGAAAATGAGTAACCATGAATTTCTACGTTATTTACGTCAAAATTACAGACAGAAAAATTTTACGTCGAATGAACATCTTAATTTGACATCACAAAATATAGGCAGTACACACACACGGGAATGGCGATCTACATTGGACATGATATCACTTCGAAACCCTATTCAGTAACTTTTTACAACATTATACGGCACTCGCAAGACTTCAAAAATTTATGCAAGTGAAAAATAAAACAAATGACTCTTTTAGTCGTATTCTCACATATACAGAACTTAATAGGGGTGACCTCTGCGTCGTATATCCCCATTCAAATACACTTTTAGAGACCATGAAACAAGATATAATAGGTAGTAAGATGGAAAGTCACATTACCTTATGTAGTCACACCATTGTTCGTCATAGGGCTCACCTGCGACCCTGGCATTTAATGGCTTTACAGATCATTATTATATTTCTTCAGGTTTCCTGGAATAAAGCATTAAAAAATACCCTTCACTTGTTTGTGGAGCGCACACGATGGACTATAATTACTTCCGCACACGAATTACTTTATCACATTAGAATTTATTCAGTACTTTGACCGTCCTATCTGGTACAATTATTTCCACTCAAGAAACTGTCTCCACATGGAGTCAAGACCCCAGCCACAATAGCTAAAATCTGCAGTTGAACTCAGTCTACTTTTGTTGTTTGATTTCACAGAGCAGCTGAACAGTTTTTCGTCCGCTCCGTACTCTAAATGTCGGAGAAGAAGGAGGCTTCGTCATGGCGTCCTTTCATATTTATACCAGTTACCCCCTCTCTTCGGGTATCTCCCTTTGCCTCCAAGAAAATTTCTATAAATTTTCTGACTTAACTAAACTGTAATTACAAGAGTTTTGAAAGTGACTACATACTTGCTACTTTTCTGGCGGTAGTGTTCATGGACATTTAAAATTTATACGGGTTCGATTTGTGGGATAAATGACCTCTTTTGATAGGCACTATATTTTTTTGACTTGGCTTGGGTCACGCCATGTACACGCGTTTTGAAATAGTTCGCAAAACTGACTTAAGATTCTTCCGCCGTTAACACGTGCGGCTGACGTCACGTATCCCAGAGCGTGGGACCGAAGGTAATCACCCCCTCGTCACGTGTCAAATCCATGCTATGAAGAATCCAACTTTTAATTTAATTGTCAATTTACGCATAATGTTCTTAGGGCACAAAGGTCATGGGTTCAATATAGTACATGTGAAAGATATGATAAGCTTGTTTGTTTAATCCATTAACACTCCGGGGTTGAGTTTTTCCGCAAACTGAGCGTGGGATCGCACCTCTACCGTCTCAAGAATAGTGTCCTGGAGCGTGGGACGTTCGGTCGGGTATATAAGTAGGGAGGAAGACCAGTACATCGCCCAGGTGGCCTCACCAGCTACGCTGATCAGTAGCCTTATGAGGGATTGGATGTTAGGAAGGGATAGATAAGGAAGAGGGAAGGAAGCAGCCGTGGCCTTAAGTTAGGTACAATGCCGGCATTTGCCTGGAGGGGAATTTGGAAAC